>NW_026729135.1:20000-179299 GCF_030272615.1 Cryptomeria japonica
ATTATTATATTATTCAACTTAAAAAAAACAAAAACATTTTGTGATATGTTACTTTGGTCACTATTCTTCTTTATCGTTTCAAATCAACTATGCTCACTAATTGTTTTAGTAGGTGTTTACAACATGATGGTTTCTAATTTTTTAAAGTTGAATGCCATTGTGAGGTAGGTAGGCAATTTTAGATTGAAAGCTACTCATTATTAGTAGCACTTGCATCAAATGGAGGTGCAATGGTTACACCAATAGTAAAATATGCATTAAGTGATATATTGGAGGGTATGAATTGAAGAATGTGAGAAATGAATATAATAGCGTCCTGATAGTAGTATCATAGTGTTCTAGTAGTAGTATCTTGTGAGGATGATTGAGTTTATATGACCTTGAGATATTTACAATGTTGACATGTTCTTTGCTACGATGTAGTAGTGCATTTCACTCAAAAGAAGGGAAGTGAATTGCCTCGAGTTATTTGCAACTTTGATTCACTAGGTATTTTGTGCCAATGATTTATTCTAACTTCATGTTCTCAGCTCTTTGTACAATATATTACATTAAAAAAGAAATAAACGATTTACAATTTATATTATTTGACACATCAAGTGAGAGATTAGTTTGTTAATTAGGGAGCTTTCATCACCACATTAAATTCACTTTCTTCTACAAACATTCTTTGTTCAAGGAATTATTCACAACTTACGTCATGTCTCATGTAAAATGAAACAAAAAGATCAAAATAATGTTTTCAGATTTGATTTTTTTGTATAAAGAAATTGATTATATAAGTATATTTGATTATAAATTTACAACATATATTCTTTATAATTTTTTTTTTTTATTTTATCAATAAAGGGCAATAGCTGGAATATATTTAAAATATAGTATAATATTACATTAGAAGTCTATAAAACATTAAAAGATGAAAAGCATACCATAAGAAAATTAGGAAAAAATGCCCAACTAGAGCAAGAGACCAGAGCCCAGCGAGTAAAATGAGACCATTTCTACATACAAAACAAAGTTAAAAGTTTCAAACGAGAGACCAAAGAGAACAAAAGACTCTCAAAGCATATTCTTTTTATTTATCAGTAATATTTTGTATTTTATTGAATAAAACTAAACAATACATCTTCATCTGGATTATATCCCTCAAACCACCCAAAAAGTCACCCATAAAAGACTCCAAACAACCCATAAAAAAAGTATCCATAAACCCGTAGTCTGCACAAACCCTACCCCACATCTACAAGTATGAGAATAACATACACATAGTGCCAGACAAAAAACTGGCATAAACTATTCAAACTATTCTAACTGAAAGTTCAAATTTTCAAAACAAGAATTTAACATAAAAAAGAAATGGCATGAAGAGGTACCCTTCCCTGCAGCATGTTTATCTCTCTTTCTTCACCGCCTTTGCATTCGATGAGCTCGCAACTTCCCTAGCCTTGTTCACTTCACCAGTCGGTTTGTTAGCCTGCGACATATTCTGCTTGGCCATTTCCGTAGTTAGGTGCCTGGTTATCGGTCACATCCTTTGCTCCTCCTCCACCACCCTAGCTTCCTCCTTCGCTTGCCTGATAATCTCCTCCAATTCCATGATTTGAATGTACATTATCAGGCCCTCCCAACCTCTCCTCGCATCATCCTGAAATCTTGCTTTTACTTCTTCTCGATGTCTCAGAAAAGGAATTCATGCCTGCCTCTAAGCTCAACGTGCTCCTCTGGAATGCCTTCCGAAACATTAAAGCCGCATCCCGGGACCGCCCACTCCAACAAAGATTCCATATTGAGCAAATAATCTCTTGGTGCTATCATCGTCATCACTTTTCTCACCTCCACACGAGAATAAGCAAATTCGAGTCCCCACACCATAATTAAGGCGTAGATAACCACCCTTGTTCTGTATCTATGCTCGATAACAACCACCTCCTCACCAAGAACTAGTTGAACAACCCTCAAGAACAGGGGGTCCTTTGGAATGAACATGTTTTGCAGCCATTTTGAAGGAACCAAACCCCGAAAAGAAAGCATAAGCTTAGTTGTTTTGAGTATGAAATTGGCTTCCATATCGCACTCCCCACAAAATCGCCTAACTCTACATAGAGAGCACTATTGCCACCACCAAAATCACTCGACTGCCACAATGAACGAATGCAAATTCTCATTCTAACAATAAATGAAGCTCTCCCAACTCCCGCCGTCAATGCAAAGGATTTTGGCATTAATTGCTTGTAATACTCGAGCCAGCCTAGGCACACGAACAAAGAGAAAAGAAATACATTTCACACATTTCAAGTATGACAAGGTACTGTACTTAGAAGATTATCTTAACTCCATTGAATGGTACTATCATTTCCATCCCACCACCTCACCTCTACCTTAGCTAAATCACATGCCACATTGGACAATCCATCAGCACTGGCATTTCCACTTCTCCTTACATGAGAGATGCAAAAATCTTGAAAAGATTTTAATATTGAGCAGATTAATGTGATAAACTTATTTAATCTCCAACTCGGGGTTAATCCTTTCATGATTGCGTTAACCACAACTTGCAAATCTCCCCTAAATGGACTTTCGAAACCTTCATGTTTACTGCCAAATCAGCTGCTAACAAAACTGCTTGCACCTCTGCCTCATTATTTATTCCATCTTGTAGTCTTTTTGCTCCTTTAAAAAGAACCTTCCCTTCATCATCGCAAGCTACACATCCCGCTCCAAAAGTACCGGGTTACCCCTAGAAGCCCCGTCATAGTTGATCTTAACCCATCCTCGTTCGGGTTTTAACCAAATCTCCTCCTTGTTTCCAAAGTTCTTACAAACAGGATTAACCCATGAACAGATCTCAGAGCATTATCTTTATTTATATATTCTATATAAATTATATCTTCTATATGATTTAAATAATTTATAAAAAAAATTATTACGACTATGATTTCATAAAAGAGGTTAAAAGAAAAGTCATTATTAAAATACATTATTTTAACCTTTACAATACTATTAACTAAATCTTATCAATTCCTTTTCAAATTAATTTTCATCCTTATTATTATTTAAAATTAAAATTTATTTTAACTAATATAATTAAAAAATCATTTCAAATTAAAATACTAAGATTTTACCTATTCTAATCCCCTTCTCCTTTGGTTTTACTCACCCACATGTGCGAATAAGAACGACAGGAAAATAAATGGTGAAATAAGATTGACCACTTTGCCTCTAAATCATTGAATATTCATTTAAAGCGGCCTCTAAACTGCAATTTGGTCACTAAATTGCAATTTGAATACTAAATTTCAAAAAGCAAACTGCCTATAAAATTTTGCAGCTTAAGAAAATAACAAGATATTCCAACAGTTGTATCGGAAATTCGCGAGATTACCGCTTCAAAACCTTTTATTTGATTTGAAATTTTTGATCTCGGCGAATTTTATCCGACTTCCGGTGGGCAAAGGCTTGTGAGGTACCTAGGTACATGATGGTTTCCGAATCGTTTAAAGTTGATTGCGTTGTGAGGTACCTAGGTAATTAATTTTAGATTGAAAGAAAGCTACTCATTTTAATTATATTTCCGTCATAAATCTGCTGATCTGGAAACCTCATTACCGTGACATTTCCATTAAAAAGAGCATCGGGTTTTACAAAATGAGCGTGTCGTCTGTAACCCGCCATAATACCCGATATAAATCCCTGACCAAAACAAGCTGAGTTTACCTAGAAACGCGCCTTCTGTGTTTTTTCTTTGCTCCCCGCCTATCTTTCTTTTTACAGCATGGCGGCTTCTTCAGAGAAAACCGCGCCATCAAATAATAGGCAGGGCGGAGGGAACAATGAAATTGTTGAGGTTTTTTCAATACCCATTTCAACGAAGAAGCGCAAGAGAGGAGAGGAGTCGAAAAATGAGAGGCATACAAGTAGCAAAGGCAAGGAGAAACAAGAAAAACCTACACCCGCCTCCGCTGCAAAGAAAGTCAGATTCCAGGAGGAGGTAACAACTGAGACCAAAGAAATTGATGAAAGGGAAAACAGCATTTTGAAAAGGAGAAAAGAGAGCAGTCTGGTGGAGAATGATAAAAAAAAAGATGAAGGGAAAGAAAAACACTCAAGTGTCGAGGTAACGATTTCGAAAAACTCTTGTTTATTATCATTTTAATATATATATGTTTTTTGTTTATAGTGGCATTAAAATTTGAATTTGATGGTGGTTTTCAAATCCAAATTTCAAACCAGGTGCTGGATCACATTCACACCAAGAATATGATTGAGGGGTGTGTGAAATCTATGATAAGTGAAGCAAAACAAGAATTTGGGAAAGAGAACAAGAGTATTATGGATGCCTTTCAAAATAAGGCGAGACAAGGAAATGAGAAGCGCAAAGGGTCAGCCTCTTACAAGCACAGGGCTGATATGTTTGATAGTTTACCTTGTTCTCATTACATAAGAAGCGATATGTTGGAAGCCCCACTGAATGATTTTGAAATTGAAGAACTAAACGAGAAGTGGCGGCAGGTGCAAGAAACTGAGTTGAAAGCTAGGATTGGACGAGTTGCGTTAATGAATGAAGAACTGCAAATGAGGATGGCGCGAATTCGTAAGGAGTCGAATGATAAACGTTGTTAGGGTTTTTGTTCTTAGACTATACGTTTTACTTGTGAAGATTTTATGTTGGCAGTGAGTTAACTGCTGTTCAAACTTTAGACCTTGTTTTATTGCATTTTGTTATTTTGTTCTATCTTTAGCAGCAACTCTAATTTCAGCTAAAGTGTATAGGCTAGGAAATTTCCAGTTTTTGGCAGTTTGACTGATGCAAGATAAGATGCACGTACCGTTCTTAGCCATCTTCATCTAAAGAAAATGCATGGGTATAAGACTTGAATGATATCTCATTTCTATTTTAAGCTACTGCAATATATTTCTCAAGGCAGTTGTAGTTTTTTTTTCTTTCAATCAGTATAAAGAAAAGAAATAGTTGTAGATTTGAAAGTTAAATACTCTGTATTCTCACCATTTGCATTTTCAGCAGTATGTGTTTGCAGATTAGAGTAGTCAGAGATTATTGTTTTTCACCATTTGCATTTTCAGCAGGATATTGTATTTTGATTGTTGAGTAGTGAGTACTAAGCATTTCAATTGTGTGAATACCAAATATTGTAGTCCGTTTTGCTTTTTCTTCTTTTAGAAGGAAGATATATATTTTATTGGTGACTATTGAGTGTAGGTTTTACGATCGCTGGGATAATTTGGAACTGTTATAGATCAGCTGGTTAAAGAGATTCAAAGAGTACTTTTACACAATGTACTTTAGTCAATAATTTTCTGATAATGCTTAAATTGTTGTTTTGAAAGGAGTACTTTTACACAATCTACTTTAATTTATAGATGCCAACTATTCAAGCACAATTTCTTTGTGTTGAGATTATAGGGTGTTTCAAAACAATGTTATTTTCTGATCCATGAATGTTGCAAGGTTGCTATCTCAATATTTCAAGTGGAATTTGGTAGATCGAAGAAGTTTTTTTTATAGTTCCAGGCTGAATGATCCCTTCACAAAATAACCACATGAAGTTCCAGGTTGAATGATCCCTTAACAATTAACTCTTGAAGTATGTGTTTGTAGATTAGAATAGTCAGAGATTATTGTTTTTCACCATTTGCATTTCAGCAGGATGTTGTATTTTGATTGCTGAGTACTAAGCATTCCAATTTTGTGAATGCCAAATATTGTTGAATACTGAAACAGGCTACAATTGTGTGAATACCATCTTCATCTAGAATTGTTTGCCAATATAAGCAATGCAGTAAAATATTGGCATTCTAGATTAGGGTAAATTGTACTCAGAATTGTCCATTATAATACCAAATATTATTTGAACAATTGTTATTTATAATCAGCTCTTACCTTCAAGGTTGAGCATTCCAATTGTGTGAATACCAAATATTGTTGAAATTTAGTCCCAAGAAATTTAATTTGCTTGGATGAGCCTAATGCTAAAAATATTATGAAGAAGAAATGATTGGTGAGTAGTTCATCTAAATAATTAAATAGTCAATTTTGAGAGGTTCATGAGGCTCTATGTTACATTCTAGTAAACTGGTAAACTGGTAATGTTTGCTACATGTGTAATTTGCAATCTGTTATATCATTTGTGTGTATGTTATGAAATATTGATGCTCCAACTTGTATTATGAAAAACAAAAATCTCATCAAATAGAGGTATTTAGTATTTACAGATTAGATTGGACTTTGTGGACACTCAATGCACTCTACAATTCACTTTCCTTGTTTAGTTCCTTGGAGGCAGGTGGTTGCACCTGGGCTCCACATAAAGGGTGTATTTTATTTTATCTGATTATTTTTGTTTTCAGAATTGCCCCAACGAGACGGTGTAGATGCACACCGAGATCTCTGCTCACATGTTCATAATGCATTGATTTGATCTATATGCTTGGTGTGTGAGCTGACCCCTACCTAGCATCTATCTGTCAATTCCTACTTCTGATCTATATGCACTTAAATCTGTTAAGTTTTCGCAGCAGCTGGGCAGATTGGTTCAAATGGTTCTCAATTTTAATTGCTATTCGTCCTTGGAAATTCTGCCCCCTTTTTCATTGCTTTGATGGATGCCCATACCCATTTTGGCATAGGCAGGGAGAATGCTGGCAAAAGTTGTGGAGTCTGCCTTTACACCTGTCAATTACATTTGCTCGAAAGTTTCTAAAGCCTTTTCAACATATCCATTCTGCGCATATCCTGCAATCATTGCAGTACCCAAGATAAATATTTGGTGAATGTTCCAAATCTCCCATCTTGGCTCAGGCTGGGAGTATTCTGATCAGGTTGGAGACTTGTTTGTTGTATATGGCCAAATGGTGTGACTGCCTTTAAGGAAACCCATGTCTCCCCAAGCTTTAAAATATTTTCAAAAGAGGAGGTATTAAAAATAAATTAAACAATTATATTTAAAATAAATAAATTTACAATTATATTTATAATTATCAAAATAAATTTACAATTATATTGAAAGTAGATATATTGTAAGTATAAATTATATAGATTTAATTTTTAAAATGATGTCTATGTTTTGAAGAAATAATTTTATTTTGTAGTAATTAGAGAATATAAGATCAAATATTTTGTTTAATAATTATAAACAAATATATTTTTATATAAATATTTTTAAATAAAGAATTAATAATAAATAAATAGATAGTTGTATTGAATTAGATATATTGTGAATTAGATTTTAGATATGATATATATTTAACCAAATAATTTTATTGTCTATTAATTTAATATTATAAGATTGGAAATTTTATTTTCTACTAATTAAATATTATTAGATTAGATATTTTGGTTATGTTATGGTGTGACAAATTTTCTTGTTGTTTAGGCTTCGGTGAACAACTATACCCCTAATAATGACAACTTTTTTTGATATTGGTATTGCTTTGTTGAATTTGTGTCAGGCTATAGCAGATCCACAAGTTGGCCAAGATGTTATTACTATATCTAGTAATGACCCTGAGAATAACATAGTTCCACCACAAGGAAATGAGACACCTTTATCTATAATAGACTCAACATTTGTGGACTAGCCAGGCTTTTACCAAAGCAATATAGAAGACTTTGCAAACAACATCATAAAAAGATGTGAAGAGACTCTTGAAGAAGCTATGCAATCAATCTATGATGTACGCTTTGTGCAAGAGTATGAGGTCGAGTTGGTGCAAGAGACTTTAAAAACAATGTATGCAGTTATACCATTCCACATTCCTCTTTTCTAGAATTCTAGATTACATGCACTCACAAATCGTTACACAATTCAAGCCTCAATTTATGTATCTTATCTATTTACTCAAGCTACAAATTTTTTTCTTGCATACAACAGCTTGATGTACACATCTAATCATATCATTTCTTTGCTTGTATAGGTCCATGGAATACATTGCATCTCTCACAAAACATCATGCCCATAATATAACACCAAAGTATATATTTCTTTATTATGTTAATGATAACATTTACTAATTAAAAACAAGCTTGAACTCTCCTCCTAATTTCCATGAAAAAAAGAAAGAGAAGTGAACCTCCTCTGTCCGATTTCATCGACAAGGGTATCGATTACTTAACACAGAATTTTCTCCAAATACCTCAATTCTTATGTTCATCCTGGGCTTCTGAACTGATGTTATTAGAAAGGCAAGAAAGTTATTTAACGACACATTTTCCAAAGTAGAGAAAATCGAAAGAGGAAAAATCTTAGGGGCTAAGGTAGACAGGTTATCAAATCTTGCTATAGAAGCTTATCACTAAATTATATGAATTTTTCTTCAATTTTTTGCAAATCCTCTACCGAAACAAGGGGCATGTAGTGTCCACCCTTGATTTGACTTGTTTTGATTAGAGTTGATTTCTATTTCATGCGTGATAGACTTATCTCGACTATTTATAATGATTTGGATGATGATTATTCATGTGTTTTAGTTACGCATTGTGATGATAGACATTATTGGGCATACGCTATTTTGGATGATTTATACGATGTTGATACTATCATTATTGATCATGTTATTTGATGGATACTATATGCTTACTATGTGATAGATTATATTGATCATGGATTTGATGTTGAATATGATTACACTAACCCTATTTCATGATTACATTTGATGATATGCTTATGAGATGTGTTTGACTATTGTTTGACTATCTTTGTGATAGAGACAATTCCACATCACTCATTGTGAGCGGGATGTGTCATCGCGACTTTCTATCACTTGTCTGTTATGATATATATGTATATGTTGTATTATCATTTTGTGGTTGCAGGACCTTGCAAGTACCAGACATCGATTCCACTTGGCTTCACAGGTCTAAGCGTGTCTTTAATTCCAATGGCTTATATGGTTCGGAGATGACATTAGTTCTATAATAACCCACCTTGATTAACCCAACAAAATTTGACCCTTTTTTTTTTTGTTTAATTTAATCATTTATGTTTGATTCAATCGCATACTCTGGGCATCCATCCATTAGGATTAGGCATTCATCCATTCGGGATGAGCATCCAACCATACGGGTTAGGCATCTATCCAATACCGGATAGGCATCTACCCATACGGGGTAGGAATCTATCCAATTAGGATAAGAGGTGCTCTGGCCAGAGACTTAGACTCATCGGGACCATTCGGGTCCTGAGTCACTCACTAAGTACTACACTCTTCAAATAGGAGTGCACCGAGGTCGCCGTCCTTAGGAGAAATTAAAATAACATAATACAAGCTTGAATTTTGCCTCGGAATTTGGCTTAAAGCCTCGGGAAGTCAAGCGAATCCATACGGAATTCCTTCCGAGTATGCATTGAATTACTTTTCCCTTTTTATTAAACTTATCTTTCAAATTAGGATTCTACTCAATCCTTCTTCTTACCAAACCTAGACCCCATCCACGAACGCCTGAGTACTAGGGACAACTCCGTCCCTAGACTGCCTACATACCTGTTTCGGCACGGGATCAAGGCGTAAAGTATGTAGTTCTATTTTCTACTCTATGGTTTGGTGTAAACTGATTAGTGGGTATGCAACCTTTTCTAGGGTCAATGTCCCAAACAGTTTCTCTGCGATTGCTACCCACAGTGGTAGCACTTAAGCAAAGGCTCAAGATGGCCTATTGCTTGTGGCATAAAACAACTAGATCCTAATACCTATCATAAGCGTCACCCTTGACCAATTGTCAATCGTCAACAATTCTTCGAGATTAAATCAATTTCATAAAAGCATTTCACTCAATCATCCCTATAGGGGTTTACTATGGTTTAACTCAGCGGATGAAAGATCATTTTTAAATTATCTTATTAGATTATCGATCCAAGGGGGATTACCCGCCCCTTGGACTTTAACTTCCAAGTGTCCTTTATTACTCCCCAACGATTTATAGGGACGATGCCACAGACGTCATTGATGCAACTTTATTGGGCGTTAAGTGCAGTAGTTCAACACGACGACATTACCCGTAAGCGTGACTTAGAGGCACTGTATATACTGAACGCTGCTAGGTTTTGGTTTTCCAACTTCCTTTATTTAGTTTTCTAACTAAGAAGCTATGAAAACATCATGCTTGAAAACAATTATGAAATGAATGTACGTAATTAGACATTGTAAAGTTTAATTAATTGAAATAACTACCTCGATGGTATTCATGTACCACTTGATTAAAAAAATACCATCTTTCTACAATTAATATTTCAAACTTGAAATCTAACTTACATAATAATGACAATTACGAACTCACATATTGATAATTAAAAACGTGTAACTTGCATGGGGATGAAAACGTCAATAAATGCAATTAATGTATAAGTAATTTGCATGATACAAGAATAGTGTAACTTGCGTGCAAGATTAAGCAATGTATTATTCCTACCACGTGAATAATTAATTATAGTCATAGGTTCCAAAAATAGCAATTAGTTTAGACATTTTTTGGTTCAATCATGAATTAATTATTTTTTATGAATCGAAAATGCCAACTAAGTGGCCCAACGAATCTTAAATAGATTGAAAGATCTAATTATAATTTAATTTTACAATTATAAAATTTACTAAATTTACTAAAGATAATTTAATTATAAATCTACCTAAGTTGATTTTACTTAAACTAAGTAAATAAATATATATACAAAAACAATTTAACAAACTCATTTGCCAAAAAAAAAAAGAATTTATGTTGTGGCTTTTAATAGGCAAGTGGAAGAGGGGGCCCATGAGTCCCATTACCACTGCGGACCTGCGGGTACAGGCTCGCAGTGGTGGGGGACCGCCGTGGTCCCAACCACTACCCTGCGGCCACTACCATAAGAGTGACCACAGGGTAGTGGGGGTACCCCTCCTAGCCGCCATAATAACTCCACCCACTCCCCCTGTGTCGACACATTGTTCCATGTGGAGTTTAATCTACGGATTTTGCATTGTTTCGCATATAAATTTGTTTGGCATAAATTTTAACAATAATATAAATACTTTATATATATATATATAGTTTTCATTTTCAATTTATTTAAGCATAGAGAGAAATATATAAACAGATATATGTGTAATAGAAATATTAATGTAAAACAAGTGAGAATAAGAATTTATTCACAGGGTTGAATAACACAGAGAACTAAATTGTTTCAACAATGTACAGAACTAATATTCACAGAGAGATTTATACTTCATTTTTCACAGAGAGTAATGGATACAATGAGGTTTATATTTTATTATCAGACATTTTTTGTTCACAGAGAAGTAAGACTGCTCATAAGGAATTGAGATTTATGATCAAATCTACATTCAGAGAGAGAGAGAGAGAGAGAGAGAGAGATGGGTTTTTACTTAGGGGGAAAAAAAAAATTTAAATAACTTCATATGCAGAATATCAACTTGTATTCACATAGAGGTAAGATTATTCACCGGGATATAAGATTTAATTACAGAAATAAGATTTACATTCAGATTTCCATTCCAAGAGCGAGAGAAATTAATTTAAGAGAAGAATAATAAGGAACAAGATTCATACGCAAGTGATTATCATTTAATAACACAGAGAGCAGTTTTATCTCAGAAAAAGAAATTTAAATAAGGGAAATATGATTTTTGCACAGATCAAAGAAAAAATCTTTTGGAAAAGCAAAAGTAAGATCTGATATATATTTTCTAAAGAGAATTAAATAAATAATAAAGCTATCTTTTACATGCATTATATGAAAGTACTTTTATCAATATTTATCCCTAAATAAGAAGAAAAGATTTACAATCTAATAATTTATTTATTTTTATATAAAGGAAGATCTAGAAGCTATTTTTTTTTATAATACAAATTAGTCATATGTAAATGAGAGATGACAAAAAAGAGAACCTGACTTATCGAAGCTCGATGTTGAATCCTCTAGCTATCATTTTTTATCCTTCCTTGCAACTTGAGAGAAATCTTCAAGAACAACTTAACAATCCTGCAACGAAAATGAGACTACCAAAGAAGATCCTACTACTAAAACTTGGAAGATTTTTCTTCAAAATATAATCAACTCCCTCTTATGAAAACTTGCATACAATATATAAGAAAAATCCCTTAATTATTCTTTTATAATATTCATTTAATTATTTTCAATAGCTCAACCAAAAATATAATAGAATTGTATGAAATTAAAAAGTGATAAAGGAGGGTTGTGACATCCTCCCCCCCTTAATTTGTGCATCGTCCCGATGCACTTATTGAATGCATCCAAAAGAGCCTATAGTTCATGATTAGTTTAAAACAAAAAAGGAAACAACTGTTGCATTTCCCTAGTATCTTCCCATGTGGCATTCCTTTCATCATATTGATTCCATTGTACTTTGTATTGATCAACCTCTTTGTTGCGCAATTGGCACTGACGCCTCTCCAAGATTTTGAATGGCTCTATCATTATTCCTCCCATTTCCTGGACCTGTAAAGCATCCCAATTCAAAATATGTTTCTCATCGGGTACACACTTTTTAAGAAGAGATACATGGAAGACATCATGGATTCGGCTCAACTGGGGAGGTAAGGCCAACCGGTATGCAACTAGATTAATCCTTTCCAATATTTCAAAAGGTCCAACATAACGAGGTGCAAGCTTGGTCTTTTTCCCAAACCTTATGGAACTCTTGTGTGGCCTAACCCTTAGGAAGACTTTCTCTCTGACCTCAAACTCCCTTGGTGTCCTGTTCTTGTCTGCATAACTTTTCTGCCTATCTGAGGCTTCCTTCAATCTTTGCCTAATTTCCTTAGTTTTCCTTTCCATTTCCTTCAATATATCTGGTCCAACAATTACTCTATCCTCAAGACTATCCCAACTCAATGGTGTTCGACATGGCCTACCATACAATGCTTCGAAAGGTGCCATTCCCAAAGGTGTTTGATATGCATTATTGTAAGCAAAATCTACTAGAGGTAGTTAATCTTCCCATTTCTTCTGTTGGTCCATGCAGTACATGCGAAGTAGGTCTTCTAAAATCTGATTTGTCCTTTCTGTTTGACCATCAGTTTTAGGTTGGTATGCAGTGCTAAAATTTAGTTGAGTTCCCAGAGCTGTTTGAAGAGTTGTCCAAAACCTTGAAGTGAATCTAGCATCTCTTTTTGATATGATTTTCTCTGGCATTTCATGCAACCTAAATATTTCCTTAACAAAGCACCAAGCCAAGGTAGGTGCATCATCTGTCAAATTCCCTGGTATAAAGTGTGCCACCTTAGTGAGTTTTTCAATTACCACCATTATTTTATCATGCCTAGAAGGTGACATGGGCAACCCTTGCACAAATTCCATGCTAATAACTTGCCACTTGTGTTGAGGTACATCGTGTAACTGTAACAATCCAGTTGGATGTCTATGTTTTGCCTTTACTCTTTGACACTCCAAACATATAGCCACATACTTGACTATGTCATTCTTCATCCCTTGCCAAAAGTATAACTTCTTTAGGTCTGCATAAAGTTTGTTAACTCCCGGGTGCCCTGAATAAGGGGCATTATGAGCCTCCGACAAGACTACTTTCCTTAAGTCTCCTAAATTAGGAATATAGATTCTATTATTGTATCTGAGCAACCCATCTTCATTTAATGTATACCCTTCAACCTTAGGATCGGTTGGATGGTATTCTAAAGTCAATTTTACTTGCTCATACCATGGGTCATGTCCCTGCTCATCCATTACTTGTCTTTTGAAAGAAGTTTTGAATGTTGCTATAGTCATCAAGTGTGTCCTTCTACTTAAAGCATTTGCCACCCTATTTTCCTTCCCCTTAATATATTCAATTTCAAAATCATATTCACTTAGAAACTCTAACCACCTTCTTTGTTTAGCATTTAAGTGGGGTTGGGTAAAGATGTAATTTAGTCCTTGGTTATCTGACTTTAACTCAAAGGGCTTCCCTAGTAAGAAGTGTCTCCATTTCTGTAGGGCATGCACAATCACTGCTAACTCTAAGTCGTGGGGTGCATAATTAACTTCATGAGTCTTTAGCTTCCTAGATTCGTAAGCTACTACCCCTCCATCTTGGACAAGTACTCCTCCTAAACCTTCGATAGAGGCGTCAGTTACGACTGTGAAGTGTCCATTTGGATCTGGTACTTTTAGAATGGGTTTTGAAGTTAGTTTCCCCTTCAAAATTTGGAATGCCTTATCACTTTGTTCTGTCCACACAAACCTCTTACCCTTCCTCTATAATGAGGTGATGGGGTTTGCTATCTTAGAGGATCCTTCCACAAACCTCCTATAGTACCCTGCTAGCCCCATAAAGCTTCTTACCTCTGAAACGTTTTTAGGGACCGGCCATTCTACTATTGCCTTTATCTTATCTGGATCAACTGCTATTCCTTCCTTTGATATTATATGCCCAAGGTAGTGAATCTTTTCCTCGAAAAAGGCACATTTTGACAATTTCCCATATAAGTTATGTTCCCTCAACCTTTGCAAAACAATTTGTAGGTGTACTAAATGTTCCTCCTCATTTCTAGAGTAAATCAATATGTCATCCAAAAATACCAAAACAACTTTGTCGTAGTAGTCATGGAGTACACTATTCATTAGGTTCATAAATGCAGCTGGGGCATTGGTTATACCAAAAGAAACACCCCTATCAATTTCCCCTATCAATGGTGTCTACTATAGATGGAACACCCCTATCAATGTCCTCAAGGTCAGGTAGCTGATAGCGAGAGGCTTCAATTTCCAATTTCTGATTGAAGAGGTTTTGCTCAAGAATTTTCCTAGCTTCAGCTACTTTTCTCAGTTTTTCCATCACTAATTGTTGGGCATTAAGGGTCCTCAGGGTTGAGAGATGAGCAGGGGTACCAACCGGTTTAGCGGGATTAAAGGGAGGATGCTGAGCATCAGCGAGGGTCGTCTTGATAGCATTTATGTAGTCTAGGATGGATTTAGCCATCGAGGGGGTCGAGATGGAAGAGGGAAGGTTGTGGGGGAGCGGAGAGGGGGAAGGAGAAGCTACAGGTGGGGGGGGAGAGGAAGGGACATGAGAGGGGGACGTGGGGGCAGGTTTAGAAGGTGAGGCTTTAGCTACAGGGGGACCGGAGGCCCGAGTCTTAGACTTTGAAGATTTATTTAATAATAAGGGACATTTACTTCTAAAATGGCCACTAACCTTACAAAAATGGCAAGCATCAATTCCACCCATATACTCAATTGAACAAGAGTAAGTTTTATTGTTAAGGCGAATTACAATTTCAGCAGGGTATACCATACCTGGTTTCAAGGCAATGAGAAGTCTAGCATCGAGATGAGGGAGTATCGAGGGAGAAGAGTCGATTTTTACAATTTTCCCCAAGGGTTCCGCAATTTTATCAACACAAGACCAGAGCAAGGCCAGGACATTCTTAATGGTTATTCATTTTGGGCAAGAAAGGGCGAGAATTTCATCGTTACAAGCCTCAGGGTCCCAACGAACAACCCTAAAAGATGAATTCCCTACCGACCAAAACTGCTTATTTACAATTTTGCTTTGGCTTTCCTTATTGTCAAAGAAAATTAGAAACAAACCCTTTTGAATCATTCTACAAAACGAAAAGTGAAACCCTAGTTTATTGACCCACACATCTTGCAGCCATTTATTCATATATTGACGAGATGGTAAGTTATTTACATCAAAGGCAGTGAAAAAAATTGTTGAATCCCTAAGTCTAGAAATCTCAGAAGAAATGGCAGAGAGCATTGAGTCGTTAGGTTTAATTGTGATGTGTTTGGATGAGTAGACCTCACCTTGTGTTCCCGCGAGATTGGCTTCATCTTCATGGTGGAGAGCGGCTTCGAACTTTGCATCTTCAGGGAATGAAAACCGCTTGCCCTCCACCGCCTGGCTGAAGGTTTTCCGTTGCTCTCGACCGTTCGCAGAGGAAAGAATGGGCGGTTTTAGGTTGTTGGGGTCACCTTTATTCGACAACATTTATTGCAGGGAGAGTAATAAATGTTTCGAGGGCTTCCCAGCAAGGCCAGGGAGCCCTCTCACGTGGTACCGTCCTGCAACCAACGACACCACCGAGGTTCGTGCCCTAGTTGCAGAGCACAATCAATCTTGAGGACCTTGGTAAAATATATTCCAAAACGAAATATTTTGATTGGCTGAGATTGAGGTTAGGGTTTTGATTATTGTTTGCTTTTTATTTTC
This sequence comes from Cryptomeria japonica, assembly GCF_030272615.1. NCBI lineage: Eukaryota > Viridiplantae > Streptophyta > Pinopsida > Cupressales > Cupressaceae > Cryptomeria > Cryptomeria japonica. Next base: position 36,183 of record NW_026729135.1, read on the forward strand.
ATTCCCGTGATGTTTTTGGGATTGGCTATTCTCTGAAATTTTTTCCTGCAAGCATTTTTCCTTTGGTTTTGGATTTACCCTTGGATTTTGGCTTGTCTTTGTGGGGAGCTCTTCTTCAGCTACATTCCATCACTTCTGGTTGTAGGTTGGAGCTTGAGCCTTTGTATTATTTTTACTTTAATGGCTTCCCTGTATGCTTTGTGTCTGCACATTGTTTGTAAGAGATGGGTTGAAAATAATATTTATTCAGTGGTTTTAATATTGTTTTAGAAATAAATATTTGGGGAGAAACTTTATATTGTATGGTGTTTTTGTATAGTTGCTTCCGAAAAATATATTTTTGGTTTCTTGAGAATGTCGTTCACGGCTCTGTACACTTCCTGAGAAATGTTTCTTCCTCTCTGAGAACTTATTTGGTTGTTGGGATGCTTTAGAATCCCCTTTCTGAATAGGATTATCCCGTGTGTGTTTTGTTGGGTTGTTCAGAGGTTCTGTGAGTGTTTATTCTGGTTTATTTATGTGTTTTACCGTGAGAAAAACTTTGATATATATTTATTTATACTTGATTAGATTTTATTTATTTATGCCCTTTTATTCCTTATTTCTTGATGACCTTGTTGGTCTTTGTTTCATGAGATTTGGTTAAGTATGATTTTATATTTTTGGCGAAAGTTTTCTTAAGTTTTCTGTTAAATTTATGTATTTGCGTTGTTTCAGCAAAAGCGCTAACTTGTTGCGTAAACGCGCTAACCTATTGGGTAAAAGCGCTAACCTGTTGGGTAAATGTGCTAACCTCCTGGGTACGTGTTTTTCAAAGCTTTGCAAGTATTTTGATTAATTTTTCTGATTGAATTTGTGTACTATAGGCTTTATTGAGGGTTGCTGATATTTTCCAGATTTGGCTTTGATTAGTTTTGATGGTTTTATGTATATATATCTCTCCATGTCTTTGTGAATGTTTTAGACTCTCCATGTTGATGAGTAAGTTATATTGTTTTTTTGAGACTAGCAAGTGGATTTGCCTTGCTGTGATGTTATCTTCTTATTTGCTGACAAATTTAATGGCTTGGTTATCCCTTGTATTTATTGGCCAAGAGGCTCATTTTGTTATATTTGATGTTGTTGTAGCCTTGCGTATGTTGCAATAGTATGTGTGGATGTTCTTGTGTATGTTATATTTTCATGTTTTATTATGGTTTACAGTCTCTTGTGATTTATTGTTGGGCCATATTAGGGGAAGTGGGCTTCCTTGTGATGACCAGAGTCACGAGAGATAGGCTTGCCTGAGGTTCCTTGTAAGGATGCATGAAGACTAGACCTCAGGGCACATTGAAGTTTACCATGATTCATAAATAAGTGATAACTTAATAATTGATGGGTTGGGTAGCTAGATTCATTAATAAGATAATAAATTGATTTGATCCTCACGACTTAGTTCTAGGGAGGATGTTTAAGGATAAGCATGAGAAGGCCATGAAGGCGATAAGATAATCTCCCTTAGTCTCTCATAGGTTGAGATGGCTCCACATGTCCATCAGGCTAGTGCCTTATGTTATGAGGATGACATGTGATGACACTCCACTCCTACATGTGTCCACCTTGATGATTTATAATTATGCATTGTTGGAAGCATTTATGTCTTGTTAAGTTTGTTACCCCTTTTTTTTTTTTACTTTACCTTATACCCCATCAAAATAAGGGTCATCATTTTCACAGAGCTTAGGTCTTCATCAATCGATTTTTGTACTCATCTGTTGAACCTTTTATAAAGTTCAAAATTTGGGTTCAAAGGAAATGCGATCCATTAAGTTCTAAGTCTTCATTAGCATAGTCATTGAGCTTGAACTTTGAACCTTTCCGGTTCAAGGTTCAAGGTTCAATTGGTCTTTTGTCTTGTGTTTTGCGGCTGTCTCTTTAGTAATAGTCTTGTGGTCGCTTTGAACTTGAACCATTGAACCTTTTTTTGAAATGGTTCAAGGTTCAAGGTTCATTCCCGTGTCATTGAATGTTCCTTTTGTCTCTTTCTGCTTGTTCGCAAATGTTGATCTTTTGTCATTGAACTTTGAACTAATGAACTTCTTTTAAAATAGTTCAAGGTTCAAAGCGGTGTTTCAAATCAGCTCGATGGTGTTTAAGAAGAAAAGGCGGCACGATGGAAACAAAATATTCCTTGGTTTTCATGTTTTCAAATTGTAATTATGGAAACAATCATGAGAAGGCATGTCGACTGTGTGAAATTGATTTCTAATTAATAAGCATGTCAGAACTATATCAAATCACAAGTGGTTTTACACGGATGAATGAGCTGGGACGAAGCGTGTTTTGGTTCTTTTCAGTATTTTCCGTCCTTAAATATGATGCTTCTTAGGTAAGACAATTATTGTTGTCGTTGGCGAAGTGTGGGGACGCGGAAGGTAATTTAGCTCAATTTTTCCGAGGGTTTCACAGTTTGATGTTGAAGACAGGTGAGTTCAATTGCTTATTTTCCCCTGCTCTGTTTTAGTTCTGAAATTGGAAAAGTGTAATTCTTTGCCTCGAAGTTGAATGTTTTCTGATTGATGCAATTTTAAGCAAAAATGAGACCAACTCTTCCAAAATTAGGTCGAACGTCATGCTTGATTAGTACCCTCCCAGAATTGGATGATACAGCGTTCATTCAAGATGAGTTAGATAATTTTCTAGAGAGGGCTAAGAACCTAGAAGCCAATTCCATGATGGGAAAGATAGTTCACAGTGGTCTTGTTGAGGCTGCCACATTCCCAATTGCTACTCTTTGCCCAAAATTAGTAAATGCATGCATGAATAGATATGATGCTAGTAATAGGTGTATTAGAGCCAATAATGGAGACATGCTAGTGCGGATTGACAGAGAAACAGTAATGGCTGCAATTGGAATTCCTCACAAAGAGTTGTATGAAGATTGGTCCATAGGAACCTCATACGCATTTTTCTCTGAGAAGAAAAGTGTTTATCGGAGCGTCATTGCTAGAAACTGGCTCCTTAAAATACAGAAGGGAGGTTCTAGGTTGCCTAAACCCTTAACAAGAGAGCATTTTATTACAGAAGTTAGGGATATCATGATTCTTTTGAATAGGCTTAAGGGGAATTCACATGCCTTCTATTGGGAGGACTGGATGTATTTTTACATTCAGGTATTATTAGCTGGTGAGAAATACCTTGACTGGGCGCAAGTAATTGCTAAGAGATTGCATGAAGGTTTGAGTAATTTTGTTGGAACAGCTAATTTTCATATGACTTCATACCTATTTTATATTTTAGCCTGTATTAGAGAATGGCCAGGATTATATCAAGAACCTTGGGTTAATGGAATGAAGGTCTATGAGTGCTATCAACATTTGCAGATGCAGAGGTACACAGAAAACTTCTCAAGATGGAATGATGTTTTTGTGGGAAGATTAACTTTTGAACTGCAGGGGAATTTGAATAATAGAATGTCACCTGAGGCATTAAAGTTGGTTAGTACATATGGGAGTTGTTTTATTCAATTTTCCAGATTTACTTATATTAGAATTGGTGGCTTTGAAGATGAACCTTTCAAATTGCCCAGATATGCTCTTGATAGTTATGTACTCTTAGAAGTTTGCAAACAGCTAGCTCATGTTGATAAGAAATTAGGGATGAAAAGTGAATTTGAAACAATTTTCCCAGTTGAACTCGGATATTATAGTTGCAAAACTGTTTCTAATGCATTGAACTTAGAAGTGGAGCTCAAGAAGATGAATTTGCAGCCTTATGTTTCTCGGTAGGGGTTTGACAACAAAGAATATACAATGAAACACCTGAATGTTGATGTGAACTTTTCACATATACCCCAGTTAGAAGACTACTAGGAAGATTGTCGTGATGAATTTGAAGTCCGGAGAAGATTATGGTCAAGGTTCACTTTACGGCAAATCATAACTTTGAAATTGCCAATGAACATAGCAGAAATACAAGAAGAGGAAGGTGAAGATGTATTGGACCCGGAGTTCAATGAAAGAGTTCATGAGAAACCTATTCCTTAAGTTGACTAGGATAGGAGGGAAGAAGAAAATATTCAATCTAAAACCTTTAATGTTATAAGGAGAACATAAAAATGGTTAAGAGACCGTAGATCTGGAATAAGATTGACCACTACCTCAGCCGAGAAATCAGTTGAGCAACCTCATGCTGTTGTACCAATTTCTTCTTCTAACATTATTGTTAATATTGTAGGTGTCACTGATACACAAAGTGAGAAGGTTCGAAGTAGAAGATTTAAAGAACCACTATTTGGCCCCTCAATAGTTCGAGTCACCCGTTCCAGAAGTAAGAAGAACAGTAAAGAAATTTCAGGGAAAGAAACTATCATAATTCTTGATAGTGAAGAGGTGCAAGTGATTATGTGTGAACCGGAGGCAAACATCCCTGCAGCTCAAGATGCAGGTAAAGAAAAGGAGCAACCTGAGGAAAGCCCCAGTCAAGTGACTACTTTGGCTACCATGGATTCATCTGAATATTAGACACCGCCAGCAAAAGAATCTCCAAAATGTTTCAAGGTGGTTGGGAGCATCAATTAGTAAGAAACATAATGTAGTCCATATCAGTGTACCAATGGAGGATATGGTGAGTAGATACCTCGGGAAAACACCTAAGTCCAAAAAGCTAAAAGCAGAAGCTATGCTAAAAGTGGATGATAATACAGGGCATTGGGTAGCTAAAGTGGCTAGGCCGATTTCAGACAAAGATCCAGAGAATGCTACTGAGAAGGATTTTGTCGTTGAAAAGATTGATTTAGGAACTGCTTCAGGGGTTGTTGACGCAAAACACCTAGAGTCCTCCGCCAAAAGGATGTTGTCCAGAACATGGAAGGATGAGAAGGACAAACGGGAGTTGAAACAGACTGTTAAGCAGATGGCAGAGTACATCAATGCCATACATCATCCCAATCCACAACCCCTGCCATAGGTTTCTCAGAGTTTTGATCCTAAATCACCCATGAACCAAAATTTGTTGGATAAGGTTCAGAGAAACCATGTGTTGGCAGAAACCTTCGAGGAGTGACTTGAATCCATAATTCAGCAAGGAACAGAGTATATCACCAATCTGATCAGGGTGTATGAGGATGCTGTTACTGTAACTCAAGAATTTGAAACAGAGGTGTCGGCGTGGGAGAAGGAAAAGGAAAAAATGGGCTACAGTACTGATTCAGATGAAAGATGTGCAGAAATATGGTGTCATGAACTTTCTCACAGAAAAGGCAGTAAATGATTTGGATGAAAAGGTACTGCATGTGGCCAAGGAAAATATTGAATGGAGAAATTCAATCATAAAGCAAGGTCATGAAGAGTCCATTAAGCTGTTGAAAGAATTGAAAGAACTCATTGTCGTGATGCAGAAAGACTTAAAGTGCATAGATGTACAACTTCTTAAGGAAGATGGACAGACCATCGAGCAGGCAGTAGATATGGTGCAGAGTTTCAAAGGAAAGATAAACTTGGTTAAAAAATCAAAGTCTTTTACCAAAGATGACTTCACCAGGGTAGCTCGAATTGAATCTGTGTTAGTTGTCTGTTCAGATCACTTAGAAGTGCACAAAATTAAAGTTATGCAATTGAGTATGGACAAAGAAGTTTGGAAGCAACACATCCTGCACATTGGGCTCCCACATTACCAGGTTGTTCATAACTTCTCCGTGGCTCATATGGAGTGGCGAAATATACGTGGCACCACGCACACCCCAGAGACAATTTAAGTTGTTTTCTGTTCTTATCGTTATAGCTCTATTTACGGCTTGTGTCCGTTTAGTTAATTTCAGTTACGGACGGTTGTTTCTGGAAATTTTAGTTTCATTTGTTAAAAAAGACAATTTAGCCTGGTGGCTATAAATATTAGTTATGGATGTTTTGGCGCGACGGTAAAAATTTTGTAAAATTTTGAGGAATAGACTGGTCTTACATGTAATTTCAGTGAAATACCCATCTTTGAATGGAATGGAATATATGATACAACTTTAGAAAACCTGTGTGTTTTGAATATGTAAAAAATTTTGTTGGAATAGTTATGTGTTCATGTATCTGATTCCTTTCTCTAATTTTTCATTTTAAGTCTGTGAATCAATTTGATGAATGAAATTAGCTGAAAGCATTTGAATATTCTGATTCCCCTTGTCCTATGAGTCATGAGTGAGTATCAATCAAAGTTCAAATATTTTTGATCATCCTGTGAGTTAATCTTCATTTGAAGTCTAATGTCTTACTATGAATTTCATTGTCTATCATTAAGCATTCACGTTGTGTTGACAAGTGAATGTTGAAGCCTTTTGTTTGCTTTCTAGTTAAAAGTGAATCACATGATTAAATTTATTAAAGATTCATTGAATATCATATAGGGAGCTATACCTTTATGCAAAGGGTAAAATAATAATTATTTACCCAACAGTAGGTTCTCATTGGTTTTCTATTGGGCAACAGGAGTATTTATTTATAAATTTTGAGAGATCCAATCTGTTAACCAACAGATTTTTGGCGACTCTGCTGGGGAGTCGAATAATAAGATTAGTTTTACAGCCATACGTTAGTTTGAAGTTTGTAGGGTGTGAGCACACTGGAGACCAGAAGATATACTAGATCCCAAAGGCGAGAAGGGTTAGTTGATTCAGTTTTTGAAGAATTGCAAAATCTAAATTCCTTCCCTTCCTTTACACCTCAAAGAAGGGCAAGAAGTAGACCCCCAAGATCTCCTTTTGTTCCTTCCCAATCTTCTATTTGCCATTTCTTGACTTTACATGGTGTTGTCCTTCCCTCTGTGATTAATCCTACCCCTCTGAATATTATCCTTCCCATGGCTGCAAATAATCCCTGGGGTCCAGTAGTAGGACCACTTGCCCTTGGAGCAAATTTGAATTCCTTACCTAAAGGTTCTAGAGAACATTTACCTAAGTTTAATGGTGATGGGAAATTTACAGTTGATGAGCATTTTAATGCTTTTAATGTTACATGTGGCGTGTTGGCGGTTCAACATGAAGATGTAGCAATACGGTTGTTTATTCAGACATTGATAGGAATAGCAGCTGACTGGTTCTATCATTTGCCAAATGGTGTAATAACAAACTGGCAGGACTTGAAAACTAGGTTTGAGGATAGGTTTAAAGTGGCAGAAGATGACCATTCTCTTTTAGCCCAATTAGCTCAACTGAAAAAGGAAATACCTGAATCCATGAGAGACTTTGTGGTGAGGTTTGACAAGATTGTTCATAAGATTTCGGTTAATCGGAGACCTTCTGATGATAATTTGAAATGTTTCTTCATTAATGCAATGCCTGTAGAAATAAGTTTCTTTATTCGTAGGCAAAAAGTCCAGGATTTAGCTACTGCCAAAACCACTGCAGTAGAATTAGAAGATGATCTGATCAATGCAGGCAAATGGAGGAGAGAAGTTCAAGCTGCTAACTCTCAGCCATCAACTTCCATACCTTCCTCTGATCTCGTAATCCAAAGATTGGTTAATGATGTGATCACTCTCAAGAGGCAACTCCCCAAGGCTAATACAGCATACCCTCAACCTTATCAAGATATTCCAAGATGGCCTAATAATCAGCCTGCCGGAATAGGAAATAAAGCTTTACAGTTGCCCCCAACTCAGCAAAGACTAGCCATTGAAGCACCCCCTCCTAGGAGAAATATGTGCATCTTTCACTTAACAGATGGCCATGATGGTAACTCTTATCCAGAAATGGTGAGACATGCACAGATGCTTAGCACAAGAGAAGTTCTAAATGAGCCTGGCTCAATAGAGGAAATTCATGGACCGCTTGGCGACTCTGGAATACACTTCCTTGAATATGAATCTGAATCAGATAGAGGAGGTGATATATTGGTAACCCTTGAAGATCCCTCTTGTGCTGTTTTCACTAGAAACCAACATCAATTTAAAAATACAAACACTCCATCGTCCTATGAAAATTCAACCAAGGGTAAGGAACCTATGAACCGAAATTCAGAAGCAGGTTCAAAGGTTCAAGAGGTTCAAATACTGAAGCGACCTGAGTCTTATATCTCTTTTGATATTGTTGAGTTTGGTAAAACATCAAAAATTCAAATTTCTCCTACTGAATACCATCGAGCAAGCAGTAGATATGGTGCAGAGTTTCAAAGCAAAGATAAACTTGGTTAAAGAATCAAATTCTTTTACCAGAGATGACTTCACCAGGGTAGCTCAAAATGAATCTATGTTAGTTGTCTGTTTAGATCACTTAGAAGTGCACAAAATTAAAGTTATGCAAGTGAGTATGGACAAAGAAGTTTGGAAGCAACGCATCCTGCACATTGGGCTCCCACATTACAAGGTTGTTCATAACTTCTCTGTGGCTCATATGGAATGGTGAAATATACATGGCACCACGCACACCCCAGAGACAATTTAAGCCATTTTTTGTTCTTATCGTTATAGCTCTATTTACGGCTTGTGGCCGTTTAGTTAATTTCAGTTACGGACAGTTGTTTCTGGAAATTTTAGTTTCATTTGTTAAAAAAGATAATTTAGCCTGGCGGCTATAAATATTAGTTATGAATGTTTTGGCGCGGCGGTAAAAATTTTGTAAAATTTTGAGGAACAGACTGGTCTTACTTGTAATTTCAGTGAAATACCCATCTTTGAATGGAATGGAATATATGATACAACTTTAGAAAACCTGTGTTTTGAATATGTAAAAATTTCTGTTGGAATAGTTATGTGTTCATGTATCTGATTCCTTTCTCTAATTTTTCATTTTAAGTCTGTGAATCAATTTGATGAATGAAATTAGCTGAAAGCATTTGAATATTTTGATTCCCCTTGTCTTGTGAGTCATGAGTGAGTATCAATCATAGTTCGAATATAATTGATCATCCTGTGAGTTAATCTTCATTTGAAGTCTAATGTCTTACTATGAATTTCATTGTCTATCATTAAGCATTCACGTTGTGTTGACAAGTGAATGTTGAAGCCTTTTGTTTGCTTTCTGGTTAAAAGTGAATCACATGATTAAATTTATTAAAGATTCATTGAATATCATATAGGGAGCTGCACCTTTATGGAGAGGGTAAAATAATAATTATTTACCCAACTGTTGGTTCTCATTGGTTTTCTATTGGGCAACAGGAGTATTTATTTATAAATTTTGAGAGATCCAATCTGTTAACTAGCAGATTTTTGGCGACTCTGCTGGGGAGTTGAATAATAAGATTAGTTTTACAGCCATACGTTAGTTTGAAGTTTGTAGGGTGTGAGCACACTGGAGACCAGAAGATATACAAAGTTGTATGCCTCTAGGAGTTTATTTTTGTAGTAATGTGTGGGTTCTTGCATCAGAGTCCTTGTGTGGTTAGTCTCTTTAGTTAGGGTACCATTTTAGGTTTAGAGTGTGTGTTGGGATTTTGTGTCATCTACTAGCGCGGGGGTGGTTGGTGCTTTTTAGCCTTTGAGATGTTCTCTTGGATTCTTCGTGTGTGGATGTGGATTCTTCTTCATGATGATTATGGATGTACCTTGTAGAAAATTTATGTAATGAATATAATGGAGTTCATGTAATGTAATATTCTTGTATGTAGTAGTTAGAAATTAGGATTATGTCATAAATTATAATAAGACATTAGAGATGTAATCGTATTATTGTAAGGATGTGATCTTATGTACCTTCAAATAGAATGGGAGTTGCAATATGGTTTAATTGTATTATTTAATGGAATTTTGAGGATGTATAATAGAATGTAAAAGAAAATTGGGATTAAAAGGTATTGAGGCCTTAGAATATAGCTAACAGGAAATGGATTGATTTGCATAGTAATGGAATGTATATCATGCTAGATGAATAGTAAATGAGTTTTATATAATGAATGCCATGCACTTGTATTAAAAGTAATGGATTTATAGTTTTATATGTTTTAAAGTTAATAAATGAACTCTATGATTGAAGGATTAGTGTGATGTTGTGCTTGCTCATGCCTAAGTAAAGAAATAAGAAAATATAGTTTATACTTTATGAGTAGATAATCATAATAGATGGAATGAGATCATATTAGTATTAAATGAGATTGAAGTAAGTTTAGATGGATTAGTAAAGATGGATTATACCCATGCAATAATATTGCATTGTCATGGAAAAGGATAAAGAGCATGTAGATAGGGAACGATGGGTTAAAACACATTTGGTTTTGGTGCATAAAATGAATGTAGGATTAAGGAAATGGATTGATTTGCATAGTAATTGAATGTATATCATGCTAGATGAATAGTAAATGAGTTTTATATGATGAATGCCATGCACTTGTATTAAAAGTAATGGATTTTTAATTCTATATGTTTTCAAGTTAATAAATGAACTCTATGATTGAAGGATTAGTGTGATGTTGTGCTTGCTCATGCTTAAGTAAAGAAATAAGGAAATATATTTTATACATTATGAGTAGATAATCATAATAGATGGAACGAGATCATATTAGTATTAAATGAGATCATATTAGTAAAGATGGATTATACCCATGCAATAAGATTGCATTGTCATGGAAAAGGATAAAGAGCATGTAGCTAGGGAATGATGTGTTAAAACACATTTGGCTTTGGTGCATAAAATGAATGTAGGATTAAGGGGTTGTCTTGCATTTTTAAAAGAAGAAATGCAATATGCTAGTAGAATGATAGAACGTAATGCATATCATGATGGATATATAATCTAGTAGGTTGCATATCTCATGATTAGGAAATTAAATATGATGCATTAATCCAAGGTGAAATATGTTTGTTGTGTGAGTGGGATGTCATTATGGAAGTTAAATTATGTAATGATGTTGAAGTACCCTAGGGAAAGATTTATGGTGTTATGTTATTTCCGCTCGTGTTAATTAATGAAATGTGTAATGATGTATGTTCGTAATGGGTAAATGGTTAATGAATGTAGTTAGATGGAGATGTTATGTGTTACATTAGTTGTTATTAGATGTTAATAATTTTATTTTTATCTCCATTAGTATGTTAGATGTCTAGTTTCTCTAGGGTGTTTTGGCAGGCATTACATTTGGTATCAGAGCCCATGTTGCAAACACTGGGATCTCTGGTTAAGGATGTTGCTATTAGTCTTGTGAATGTGCTTTGATGTTCCTTTGAATCAAGTTTCTCTTTGAGATTTGTGTTGGAAGAAGTGTTATTGGAATTTCGAAAATCTTAGATGTTTGTGCCTTGTGTTTTTCTCTAATCCCTTTTAGGAATCATAATTTTAAGCAAAGTGTGTATTCATTTCATACGCATGTATTTAGAATAAGAGAAATGTCTATATGATCATATCCGATCTTGCTTGCCTTGTAAATTTCTAGTGCTTACTTGAATGATAAAGGTTGTTCTCTTTATATATAAACAATTATGTAGTAGAATGAGAAAAGAATGTGTGTATCCTGTTAACTAATGATATGTTCATAAAATTAGTTTGTTATGTTGATCTTCCTATGGATAGAAAGATGAAGTGTTTTTATTATGCATTTAGGAATAATTTAGTATAGATCATGATGTGAAATCGAAGAACTTGCATGTGATGCATCTGTATATATATATAAAAGTAGCTTAATAATACCTTTTCCTTATTTTAATCTCCTATGTGTAACGTAAGAAAGTTAGTTAGTGATGTATGGGTACCCAATAGAACTGTCAGCTGTTTGTATATGTGTGATTCTGCATGTAAGAAAATATTGTTTGAGAAAATCATATATTTCAATAAATTTGAGATTTATAGTTGCTTTTGTAATAATTAGGAGACCATATGGAAAGTTGAAATTGCATATCATAAAAGCATGTAAGTAGATGCATCTGACATGACTAGGAAATTCAACTGATTATGCATAAATTTGTGTGTGTATTGATGGTGTGGCAATATCCTTTCTTCCTCCTCTCTCTTTTGGGTAAACGTTTCAAATACTTAAGAGTTTGTGAAATAGAAGGGTCGAAATCATCACTGGTGGAATGAATTTGCATATATTAAAGAGAATTTTGGATGTAATAAATTTGCAATGAAGGTTGAAAGTTAAGTATTGCATTCATGATCTTTGTTCTTTTAAAAAGGAAAAATTGATTAGATAGAAAATCTCACCATTTAAAAAAAAAAAATTCACAAAACCAATAAGTTAAAAGACTTGATGATATAAATATGTGTATTGAAGTGAGGATTGATGCATTGAATATGTAGGAGTTGTAATAATACCATAGTGTATTTATTTGGTTTGGCAAGATAAAAGTTTTAGCCTTGAGTAGGAGATGTGTGGCTTTGAAGAAATGTTTTTGATTGATTAGATGGATAGATTAAGAAAGAATGTTACCTCCTTACCTTATTTGAATTTTAATAAAGTGCTTCCTTCACAAATGTTGGTGAGCTAATTTATGATAAGTAGTCGTATGAATTTGTATTGGGTTTCTAAATGTCAATTTTCCTTGAAATGCTGAAAATACATAGTCTATGAATGATAATAATCAAGTAATGGTAGTCCAAGTGTGTTTGAATAGAATGATGCATATGGGTCAGTTCAAGAAGCTGAGTGCACTTTTTGGCCAAAAAGCGGAAGTGTTTTCCCTGATTTTCAGATTTTGTTTCATTTGAGCTTAAATTTTGAAACACTTGGATATTGAATCTTGGAAAAAGTCAGTAATATAAAAGATATCCCTCTGAGTGTGCTTTCCAAATATGTAATTTATTTTAATACCCACATAATAAAACATAACTTTTGGAATGGAGTTCTAAAAAACTATGTTTTAAAAATGCCTGTTTCAGGACCATACCATGCATGTGTACGACCCACACTTTTTGACACAATTAAAATTATTTTCTCAAACCGTTTTGGGAAATGGTTTGTAACTCACTAAAGAATGATGAACATATTTTTCTGTATTTTTTTTAAAATATTTTATTTTTAATGAACGTAATTATGATTTTAAAATTTTGACATGTACGGCCCACATAATTTGACGTAAACTGAACATTTTTAAATTTCATTTTTTGTTAAATAGAAAAGAATTTTGTGTAGATTGATGACATATAAATTTTTTTTCAAAATTCATTAAAATAAAAAAGTTATTAAATTAACAAAATTAGTTAATATTTCAAGTTTATGGACCCAATTTAGTATAAATTAATAGTTAAAATAATCAATTTTTAAATAAATTTACATATTTAGAATCTAGATAGTACAATCTGAAATGGGTTTTAATTTCGTATAAAAATTCTCTAATTATAGGCACGTAAATTATTTTAGAAGATCATATTTTTGCTTTCATTCATGGAGATTTAAATTTGCAGGTCCATGTCTTAGGTGTGGCCATCCCAGGCCTATCTTGGGCCTAATCCCGAGTCAGGTGGTGGGTTGTGGAATCGAATTCCACAGAACGGGCCCCCGTTTTCAAACAAGGGCGGCTTGAGGAAAAAAAAGGAAAAATACGATTTAGAAACGGGGGCCCGTTTTTAAAAAAGCAGGCCCTCGTTTGTAAAAAGCGGGCCCTCATTTGTAAAAAGCGGGCCCCGTTTTAGAACAAAATGGGGGCTCATTTATTTTTGCTTCGCACCCCTGCTAGCTTTCAGCTCAGGAACCCAAAGCATAAACGGATCCCCGTTTATAAGAGCGCATTTTCCAACGCATGAATTTCTGCGAATTTGTGACTCATTACCTTGCACTTGCCCATATATCTATGAAATTTGTGTGACATTACATAAAAGAGGAAATTAAGTTTTTGCAAGTAGGGTTGTGTAATCCTTAATTTATATAACTAGGAGTATATTAGGAGATTGCTATGGGTAAGAGGTGTGGATGTGAGTAGAAAGTAATATTAAAATTTGGCTTAAGTAATGAAACTTATTTTCTTGATTAAATATATGATTGACTAAATTTCTTAATGATTTTATGAAGGACATTCTAATTTTTTATATGCTATTGGTTGCACATATAGAGAAATGATGTATGTTATAGCTTACTATCAAGTGATTAATCGAAGTTCTAACCTTTGTTTCTATTATAATTTGGTTAATATGATCATGGTATAGATAAGATATCTTGAACACTAGTCATAGTATGAGTGTATTCCTTGTGCGTGTATGAGTACATTAGTCACTTTATCACTTCCTAGCATATGTTATCTTCTGTAAAGAATAAATGACTAAGACTTTCGTAAAAGATTGCATTGTTTAAAAGATGATGTAAGGGATATGGATATATGAATAAAATAAAGGTCTTAAATATATGGCATGCACTCTCTAACACATTCAAGGCATTGTACCCTTGGATGTTGTGCAGCGGTTACTCCCTTTGGTGTGACTAATGATGGTCACCTCGTGATGTGGGTTGGATGACTCGTTTATTTTTCCTTGAGTTAATTTGTGATTTGTGTGATGTATCATTGGGATTAATGTGTTTTTGAGATTTCTTTACTCTTGGGATGACCACTGAGTTCTTTCTTTTATTTTTGCCTTTGTGGTGGCACTTGTCACACTTAGATTTCTTGATTGATTTCACTAACAACGTTTCTTCTCTAGTAATTTAATGAATTTATTTGAGGATGTTTCCTTTGACTTCTTCTTTTGTTGTCTATGATGGTCATTCTAAGTGTCGATGTATTGTGGGCCCTTATCTTGAGTCAAGTGTTGTCTCTATCATGTTCATTTTGAAGCTCTAATAATGTGTGCAAGGGAGGACACCACAGAGAAGTGTACTAGACTAAGAAAACAATTAGATAATGTTGATATTAGCTAAGTAAATGAAAGGTGTTAATAAGATGAAATGTGTTGGTAATTTTCCGAATTTTATAGTAGATAGAAGTGCTTTGGAATTGTGAAGTCTGTAATTTATGGAGTAGTTAAATAAAGACCAGCTGTTGATTTCTTGCCTTCAAAATATTTTGTCTACATATCATGTATAAATAATGGATTAAAGATGCTTTTGAATGATTTGATTGGATGAAGATTGCACCTAATGTTGTATCAAGAGTAGTGCAATGGAAGCATGGTGGAAATTAGGACATTTGAATACCATGAATCTTGATCTTTTAAGTAAATGGGTTGTTTATGTTTGGTTATCGTGTGATGTCTTGAATGTATTTGACCTGAAGAGGCTTATTTATAAGAAATTTTCCCTCATTTAGGCTTATGATATGATTTCTTCAATAATATAATATGTGCATATGTGTAAGATATTGTGTAAAATGTATATCTCTCTCTTTATTTGTGTGCAACTAGATGTTGAAGGAGTGTTACTATGAATATTGGTATGAAATATAATGATTTCTGCTTATTGATGCTTAACTCAATGACTAAAATTATAGTTTTGTTTTTTAAAAGTGTGGTTAGAATGAAGTTCCCTTGAAAATATTTTAACAATTTAGTCTACATATCGTAATTGGATGATGATTATTCATGTGTTTTAGTTACACATTGTGATGATAAAAATTATTGGGCATATGCTATTTTGGATGATTTATATGATGTTGATACTATCATTATTGATCATGTGATTTGATGGATACTATATGCTTACAATGTGATACATTATCGATAGATTATATTGATCATGGATTTGATGGTGATTATGATTAAGCTAACCCTATTTCATGATTACATTTGATGAGATTATTATGAGATGTTTTTTACTATCTTTGTGATAGATACGATTCCACATCACTCATTGCGAGCAGGATGTGTCGACGCAACTCTTTATCACTTGTCTCTTATGATATATATGTATATGTTGTATTATCGTTTTGTGGTTGTAGGACCTTGCAAGTACCAGACATCGACTCCACCTAGATTCGCACGTCTGAGCGTGCCTTTAATTCCACTGTCTTATGTGGTTTGGATATGACATGAGTTCCCCTCACTTACTCTAGGTCTAAGATGTGCACCAAGTGTCGTAGCGTCTTGGCATAATTCGCCACGTCAGTTAGTGAGTTTGATCTTTTCAGTATTGTGAGTATGTTTAGACACGGTTGATTTATTTGATTATGTTTAGATTAATTATGTGATCTTTGATGTGTGGTTTTATAATTAATAATGCTTATTTTAATGCATTAAATTTATTGGCTTTGAGTATTTAATTATTTGATATTTGATGGTTATTTATATTGAGTGATTTTAATATTTATTTGGTATTTATTGTTTAATCTTTATTGAGGTTTGATCATTTATTTGATATTTAATTATTTAATTAATTATTTATTTATTCATTTAATGTTTATGGTTTAATTACTTATTTGGTATTTAATGTTTATTTATTTATTTATTATTGATTTATTGTTTAATTGGCATATATTTATTTATTGTTTATTCTTTAATAGTGCTTTTATATTTTAATGTTGGTTAATATTTAGTTGTGGCTTTTAATTTATTTATTGAGCCTTGGTTATTTTATATTTATTTATTTAGTCAGCTTTTATTTTATTAGCCTTGGCAACATATATTTAATTATTTAATTGGTTTTATTTTAAATGGTCGAATTAGATATTTAATAGGGCATGGTCATTATTGTTTGTGCATTGGTAATCAATACTTTATAATATCTTATTACATTTCTCTTGTTACTTGGTAAATAATATTTTATATAATTTTAGCTATTTCTCTTATTACAAGAGTAAACGATTTTATTATATTCCCCACCTACCCTTAAATGCTATTGGCTTGATTATTTATGAGATAATAATTAATTAATTAATTAATTAATTTATAGCTTATGTTTATTTAATAATTTGACTTTCATTTCCTAAGTGGGGTGTATGAACACATTCTGCAAACATTTTTCCTTTGGCTTTGGATTTACACTTAGATTTTGGCTGGAACTTGGTTGGATTTTGGCTTGTCTTTGTGGGGATCTCTTCTACAACTACATTCCATCACTTCTGGTTGCAAGTTGGAGCTTGAGCCTTTGTATTATTTTATATTAATGGCTTCCCTGTATGCTTTTTGTCTACACATTGTTTGTGGGAGATGGGTTGAAAATAATATTTATTCAATGGGTATAATATAGTTTTGGAAATAAATATGTGGGGAGAAACTTTATATTATATGGTGTTTTTGTATAGTTGCTTCCGAAAAGTATATTTTTGGTTTCCTTAGAATGTCGCTCACGGCTCTGTACGCTTTCTAAGAAATGTTTCTCTCTTTGAGAACTTATTTGGTTGTTGGGATGCTTTTATTGGGCAAGAGGCTCATTTTGTTATATTTGATGTTGTTGTATCCTTGCATATGTTGCAATAGTATGTGTGGATGTTCTTGGTTGCATATGTATGTTATATTCTCATGTTTTATTATGGTTTAGAGCCTCTTATGATTTATTGTTGGGCCATATCAGGGGGAGTGGGCTTCCTTGTGATGAATAGAGTCACGAGAGATAAGCTTGCATGCGGTTCCTTGTAAAGATGCATGAAAACTAGACCTCAGGGCACATTGGAGTTTACCATGATTCATAAATAAGTGATAACCTAATAATTGATGGGTTGGGTAGCTAGATTCATTAATAAGATAATAAATTGATTTGAGCCTCATGACTTAGTCCTGCAGAGGATGTTTTAGGATAAGCACGAGAAGGTCGTGAAGACAATAAGCTAATCTCCCTTAGTCTCTCATATGTTGAGATGGCTCCACGTGTCCATCAGGCTAGTGCCTTATGTTATTTTCTTTTGAGCATGGCATGTGATGACACTCCACTCCTACATGTGTCCCTCTTGATGATTTATGATTATGCCTTGTTGGAAGCATTAATGTCTTGTTAAGTTGTGTGCCTTTGGGAGTTTATTCTTGTAGTAATGTATGGGTTCTTGCATGAGAGTCCTTGTGTAGTTACTTTCTTTGGTTAGGGTGCCAATTTAGGTTTAGTGTGCGTGTTGGGACCTTGTGTCATCTCCTAGCACGGGGGGTGGTTCCTTTGGTTCCACATTGTCGGGTGGTTCATGCTTTTAAGCCATTTGGACGTTCTCTTGGATTCTTCGTGCATGGACGTGTATTCTTCTTCATGATGATTATGGATGTACCTTGTAGAAGATTTATGTAATGAATATAATGGAGTTCATGTAATGTAATATTCTTGTATGTAGTAGTTGGAAATTAGGATTATGTCATAAATTATAATAAGACATTAGAGATGTAATTGTATTATTGTAAGGATGTGATCTTTTGTACCTTGAAAGAGAAATGGAGTTGCATTATGGTTTAATTGTACTATTTTATGGAATGTTTAGGATGTATAATAGAATGTAAAATAAAATTGGGATTAAAAGGTATTGAGGCCTTAGAATATAGCTAATAGGAAATGGATTGATTTGCATAGTAATGGAATGTATATCCTGCTAGATGAATAGTAAATGACTTTTATATGATGAATGCCATGCACTTGTATTGAAAGTAATGGATTTATAATGTTGTATGTTTGTAAGTTAATAAATGAACTCTATGATTGAAGGATTAGTGTGATGTTGTGCTTGCTCATGCTTAAGTAAAGAAATAAGGAAATATAGTTTATACATTATGAGTAGATAATCAATAGCTGGAATGAGATCATGTTAGTATTAAATGTGATTGAAGTGAGTTTAGATGGATTATACTCATGCAATAGGATTGCATTGTCATGGAAAATGATAAAGAGCATGTAGATAGGGAATGATGGGTTAAAACATATTTGGTTTTGGTGCATAAAATGAATGTAGGATTAAGGGGTTGTCTTGCATTTTTAAAAGAATAAATGTAATATCCTAGTAGAATGATAGAACATTATGCATATCATGATGGATAGATAATCTAGTAGGTTTCATATCTCATGATTAGGAAATTAAATATGATGCATTAATTCAAGATGGAATATGTTTGTCGTGTGAGTGGGATGTCATTATGGAAGTTAAATTAAGTAATTACGTTGAAGTACCCTAGGGAAATATTAATGGTGTTATGTTATTTCCGCTTGCGTTGATTAATGAAATGTGTAATGAAGTATGTTCATAATGGGAAAATGGTTAATGAATGTAGTTAGTGATACTTCTGATACTTAATATAAGTACAGATCGAATAGCCAACAAGATGAGAGGGGGGGGGTGAATCATACAAACTTAATCATCCATAAAAACATCAGATTCAACCTCGCTAACATATATATCAATAATATAACCAAAAATTTTAAACATGCAAACTCAAAAATATGAACAATATAAACCTCATAACACCAGATTTAACGTGGAAACCCAAATAGGGAAAAACCACTGAGGGATTTCGGACCCACTAAGAAATATACTCTTCTAGAGTATGCTCGGTTAAAAGAAAATCCTGTTAAAGATTACAAACACATTGCTAGATGTGACCCGATTAAGGGATTTCCTTCAGATCTGTTAAGATCTTCACTTTGTTAGAAGTGACCTTGTTAAAGGATTTCAAACACTCAATCAGAATGTCACCTTGCTAGAGGGTTTTCAAGTGCCAAGATGTCCAAGTAAATGACTAGAATGTGAAATCACAAAAAATAAAATATAAATTATAAAATATGAGGGAATATTCTAGAAAATAATTGTGTGATCTATGAAGATGTATGAACCACATTTTCAATGCCACATGAAGAATGAAAAAATATGCTCTCTATCAAAAGTTACGAGGCTTTAAATTTACATATCTTGATTTAAGCTAACAGGACCACAAATCACACTAGTGGCAGATTTAATAAAAATAAGAATCAAATATAGATCAATATTGCAATCACATTTTGTGGGTTGCGACTTTGAACAAGAAAATACCAATATAAAATTGAATATAAAAAAAAAAAAAGTTTTTTTTTTAAATTTTAACTCCTCCAAGAGTAGAGGACCTACTATTTATTCAAGCTTCAACTTAGTGTAGTACTACTAGTTGCGATCACTAAATCATCTAATGATTCTAGCAAAGAACACAACAAAGTAGTACATGTATTGACAAGTTCATAGATATAACTTATGACTTTATGAATTTAGTTAATTTAACCAAAAGAGAGTAGTTGAATCGAATCCTATCAAGTTGAAAATATAAAGTGGTAGCCTCCTTGACGATAATGGTTAAATATTGCAAGGGTACTAAATTGTAATTCCATGGAAGCTACCTTCATTATCTAAATCAATGGAGTCATTTATTCATTATCTATTCTCTCTCTCTCTCATGATTATTTTTATGATTTTGATGGAACTTATACTAATTCATCTTTAGATGTTAAAAAGTATTGTTTGAGTTGCATGGGCATTATGATGTTTTATTTTGTAGAATATTTTTTATAGTTTGATTTAAGTGGACAATATTTTTTAAATGATGCTTATTATTACCCACCTATCAATAATATTATAGATCTATGTGAGTTTCCTTTTTTTATATTTAAGTTGCTAAATTGTATTTAATTATAAGTTTTTTTAGAAGGTGAAATGTAAATTAAATAGTTTGTAATTGTAATTGTAAATTTTCATGTTTGTAATTGTAATTATAAATTTTCATGTTTGTAATTGTAATTGTAAATTTTCATGTTTGTAATTGTAATTATAAATTTTCATGTTTGTATATATATACTGATTATTTTCACATAATGGATGAGTTTGAGATAGATGAGCTATTAGGTCTATCACCACCTCCACCTCCACCTGATCAGTTAAGGCAGACAATTAGGACGAATATTGATTCTTTAATTAGAAATATCCATACTATTAGACGTGAGCCTCATCCATCTCTGCGTTTGTTATGCCATGCAGATAGTATGCAAGGCATTGTACAGTCTATGCAGGCTTTAGATAGCGAGCTAGATAGATATTGTAGTCGGCGGGAGGGATTGTGTGCATTTTACACTGATGGCCTCACATACAAACAAGTCAATGAATTAAAAATAATAAAAATGGATTTGAAACAGTATTTTGTGAACCCTAAGACGGGTGAAGAGATAGATCCGAAGAAGCCACGGATCTCCATGTGATAGTGTAGGCACTTAGGCATTGCTAGACACTTTTGGGAGCGGTGGTGGATGGTCTTTTGACCATCCACCACACTCCAATCATGAGGTCCTGATGTATTTTTTGAAGAAATTATGGGCTGAATTTGAATTGGGCAAAAAGCCCAATTACTTTGATATTAGATCATTTCAGGGGGTTGGGAGAGGCATGCCCCAGGATAGGCCAGGAGCAAAATTGAGCGACAGGATTAGAAACCGTGTGCGTGATGATCCATTGGTTCCTCTTCCGTCACCAATTGTTCCAACACCTGTCCATCATCGAGCAGTGGGAGTGCCCTGTAGGGCAATTTGGTACAACAGTTGCACGAGGTGAGGGTTGCCCCCAGCTTAGCACATGTTTACACAAGCTATGGGGATGTATGTACGGGTCCACAGAGTGAGGCTGCCCCTGGAGGAGATGGTGATTTTGATGATTTTGATGCTACCCATGGTGGTTATGATGATGTCGAGGAGCCTGCACCTGCTAATGTCGTCTCTTCATATGTTGGTCTCCTGTGGGCAGACAATGATCAACCTACATAGGTACAAATTTATTTATATAATTTACAATGCAATATTAAATTCCTTATATATACACATATGAACCATAACATGAGTCAATTTTCTTCGAACAGAGGATGGATCATACCACGTCATTGAGGAACCGACATCATGTTACCTCAATACCTAGAGATGTTGGTGCCCCATTTACGGTATGCACTTTCATCTAGATACATTGTATTGATATGTACATTTAAAATAAACAATAATTTTTTTAATGTAATGATGTGTATGATATGTTTTTTCAATTTTGTAGGGTGCTTTGTGTAGCACCGAGGTGGGTAGTTCTTCACGTGACCCGTGGACCACTGAGGCTCAGCCTCATATATTACTAATATGTTTTTCATCCATTAATTTGAAGTGTTTATATGCTTACTAATTTGTGTACAACTTTGATTCATGTTCGTTATTTTTTGCAATTGTAGGCTTTTGGATTGTTTGATGGTGCATCACATGTACGCCTTCGACCATCAGTTACTTTGCCTGCATCACATGTATGCTCTTTTATGATAATCTTGTAGTCTATATATATAATTTATAATTTATGTATATATACAAGTTTGATTCATGCTTTATATATGTTGTTCAGGTCGATACCACTACCAGTATTGGTATGGCTATGGGATTGAGCCAGATGCAACCATCGACATTGTCATTTGAGGTGATGATTAGAAAAATAATTTCTAATTTGTTTATACTTTGTACCTTGCTTTTATAGGGATTATCAAAATTGATGTACAATGTTTTTTTTCCAGAACTTGACTACGACCACTTTTCTTGTTCATGATAGTGGACCTCCACGTACCAGTGACGACATTGTAGAGCATGGTTGTATGGTAATTTATTTTAAATTTTTTGTATTTAATTACTTATAAGTAAATTATGAAAGTAACTTCTTCTCATGTTAAATATTCTTCTGATGTAAAATCTTTTAATAATCTACAGGAGGGTGCAGACACTGATACTGCACAGGAGGGTGGAGTCACTGATATTGCACAGGAGGGTGGAGACACTGATACTGTACAGACATGGGATGGTGCATCTCAGGACCACGTGCAACAGGATGATTCATCTCAGCCACCTTCACGTGGAGTCAAGAGGACTGCAGATGAGATGCACACGAGCTCTTAGATTATATATTTTAGATCATGTCATGTTATTCTATTATGGACTTTTTATGATGACACTTGTTATGTTATCCTAGGACTTGTTATTATGTGATT
Organism: Cryptomeria japonica; assembly: GCF_030272615.1. NCBI lineage: Eukaryota > Viridiplantae > Streptophyta > Pinopsida > Cupressales > Cupressaceae > Cryptomeria > Cryptomeria japonica. The sequence continues at coordinate 58,918 of NW_026729135.1, forward strand.
ATATATAGGACTTGTTGTTATGTGATTATATATAGGACTTTTAATTATATCATTTTGTTGCTATTATGATATCAGGTCATGTTATGTGATTTGGCACACTCTAGTGATTATATATGTGATGTTGTTTTGTTATTATGTTATTTGGACTTGTTTTAATATCATTTCCTTATTATTATTTTTTCAAGACTTGTTATCATGTCATCAGGAATTTTTATGTCATTCTATATAGGACTTTTTATTTATGACTTGTTATGTGATCTATTTATGACTTTATATTTTAACATTGTGATTGATCATCTTATAGTGCAACAGTTTATAATTCAATAAAATAATCATCCCAATTTACAATAACATCCTATTCTTAAAATAATAATAAAATCAAGAACTTACAATTAATCTATGAAGAGATTATGATAAAATAAATATATCATAAAAAATTAGAATTCAATTGTAACACAATTACAATGTGCACAACATAACATTAAGAAGAAGATAACTAATACAATGTTGTTTATGAAACCAAAATTGTATCAAATGTAGACAAATACAATGTTAAAGGGACAAAGAAAAACAATTATCATGATTAAATATAAAAGAGTTCACACAAGTAACACAAACTTACATGCATATAAATTTGATATGAAAATTATAAAAGGATTATTAATTATAAATTAATCTCCTAGAGGAATCCAATAGATTGATGGAACTAAGGCTAACCAAATTATTAGGAAGGTTTGAAGAACATTATTCAATGATTTGAAAGGAAGTAGACATAGATTCTTTCTTGTCAATTTCTTTTTGATATGAATAATTCTTTTGACATTTTGAAGGGTTGGAATAAGTAAAGGAAGCCCTACTATATGGAATAATTACATTGAAAGATGGTAGGTGAACATTGTGACCTCCTTTTCCATAATATAATTCATTTATATAGATATAACAAATCCATTGGGCAATGAGTGTGTAACAACCGCGAATGCAAAATGTGTAGTAGAGTAAGAGCTACAAACATAGTATCGACTTTCCTCTTAAGTTGACCACACTACTTTACTAGTGTATTGAAGGTTAATAAGTGAGGATAGTAGTGGTATGAAAAGCATGGATAGAATGGTAGTAAAATAAAAAATCACAATATAAATATAGATTTGTCATACAATGATAAATATAGAGTTGTCATATTTTAGACATAATTCTATCTTTGAACTTACAATTAATCTATGAAGAGATTACGATAAAATAAATATATCATAAAAAATTAGAATTCAATTGTAACACAATTACAATGTGCACAAAATAACATTAAGAAGAAGATAGCTAATACAATGTTGTTTATGAAACCAAAATTGTATCAAATGTAGACAAATACAATGTTAAAGGGACAAACAAAAACAATTATCATGATTAAATATAAAAGAGTTCACACAAGTAACACAAACTTAAATGCATATAAATTTGATTCAACCTAATGTACCATCTACATCCTCTCTCTTCTGCAATGCGTCTATGATTGCCTCAATCTCTTCTACTAAAAGTGTCCACAATACCTTATTAGCAGGTCTACCTTTGTATCTTTTTAATTTGATGTTTGTTGCCACCACCAAATGGGAATAGTGTATAATCTTCTTTTCTGATTGGTAGTCTTCATAAGTTGGTAAGCCATTCCTTGTTTTTAAGTATTTGCATAGACATGTACCAACTACCACAACAGACCCAACTAGATACTGAAAACTATCATCATCTACTTGATCACATATCAACTTTTTCTTAGGTTCTACACATCTAGCTAGCCAATACTCAACCTGCTCATCATTATCTGCAGGTGCAAAAACAACATACACATGTCCTAGAAAACAGATTTAAGTACATGTAGAAATAAAACTTGTTAGAATTTATAATTCAAATATGTAATCATAAATTATATGACAGTACATAAAAATATATAATTTAAAGTTATAAACAAGAAATTGAATTAAATTACCAGGTTGTATGAGGTCTGAAACACGATCATAATCTTCTGATGCAAATGCATGATCCGGGTCTTCATTTCTTCTAACATCTTCATATTGTGTCTCACAAGGTGTTTAAGATTTGTGTTGCCATTCTTCGACCCATTCCGTATTCTCGCATTCTTCCCTTTCACCTACAACACAAAATTGACAAAAACATGCAAGCTCTCTAGTCCATAGAGTCCAAGTGTTAGAATTAGAACTCTTAAATGAATGCCATCTAGTTGACCCATTGATTGTATCACAATAATATCTTGGAAGGATATTCTCCTCTTTAACTAGCCAGAAGAAACGTCTAATTGTAGAGTTCTGACTTGATCCTGTGGATAAATTTGCACTACACCAATCCACAATTGCAGTTGCATTTTTAAATTTAGCCTTTTCCTCGAATTTGAGTTGACCTCTGCAAAGGGCTCTCTTAACACATGCATTGGCACCATCATGTTCTCCTTTCCCATGTCTAGCCTAAAAAAAACTCCACATGTATTCGATATTAGTTTTCTTATGAATCCTACTCAACCAATAAAATAGTCTAGTATTCTTGAATTGCCCTGTGCAAATTATCAAACCATATTAGATGATGTGTCATCTGAATTTCTCTCTCCCTCAAATTCTGAAAAAAAGGTCTTGAAGCAATTCTGGACAAACTCAGATGAGTGTAATTTATTATCACTCATATATAAATGGTACTCTCAAAATTTTGCGATCCTCTTCTGTACTATCTGGTGCATGCCTATAGACAATATGGACAAAAATCGACACTTGCATTGAATTGTAGTATTGTGATTGGACCTCATCTTGTGGTGCAAGTGTGTAGTTCTCTGCAAAGTAAACAACCGAAAGTATACTACCAACAAGAAATGTATCCTTACATATTTGAAATTGACCATCGAGCCATCTAGCATTTTGAGTGTGTTTAACATATTTAGGTACGATGTTACTCTTGAATTCATTCATAAATGCATGAACACTAACTATTTCAGTGATTAGATCGCATCATTTTCCAACCTTTCCATCCTTCAGTGGATACTCAATAGTTTTAAATCTTTTAGCATCAACTAATTGTTGTCCAAAATCATTTTAAAGATTTTCATGCAAACATTCATCCAACAATGCGAGATTGCCACATATATCACATACACCAGAAACACATGCATTGAAAAGAAAATTTTGTTCATTTAGTGGGTTGCAAAACAAACTTGAAATAAACTCCTTTATAGTTTCAGGTGGTATATTTATACCACATTCTTGGAACATTCCATTACTATGCATGGTAACACGTATATATCGAAATACATCACAATGGTAGTGAAATTGAACATGAGTTTTGCAACAACATGTGAATCTTTCCTTGTTAATTCGAACATACCAAGGTTTACACTTTTGAAAAGACCTTTGACAAATGCTAATAGTCAACACTTTATCATCCAAATTTTTTTTATACAATTCAGTTTGAGTCATGTCCAATAGATGTTTTGGATGTGGATCACGAATTTTTGACCCAACTCTTAATTTAAAAACATCTCTAACATTAGGTGATACTCTCGTATTATCGTGCCAGAATTTTTCAATCAAATTTTTGACTTCACTAGTAAGTTTCATATCAGACCTTGCTAGTCTACCACTAAAAGTCCACAATTTATTTGCCGGATCACTTTCAAAATTAACTCTTCTTTTTACAGCTCTTGACAAAGTTTTGCGATGAATATTAAGATATCCACTTATGTTACTCATCATTCTTTTATTAGAAGTTGTTTGGCTTACTAAAGTTGTTGTTATTGCCCGTCGTGCCACATTTTTATCTTTAGAACATTTTTTCTTTCCAATTGTATCAAAAGCACTAGCAATAGTCGATACAACTTGTTTTAAAGACTCATCCTTCTTCTTGGGTTTGACATAAAAGCCTAACTTCTTCATCACTTTTCGCATTTTAGTCATTTTAATTAGTTGTACCATTAACTAACATTGGAACCCAAATTTCTTATTATAAGAAAAATGTCTAAACAATCTATTTACATGTGCCCTGATCTGTCTCCATGAAACCAAGCTAGGAAGGTTGTCTAGTACATCACTTTTAATTTCAAAATTTTCATTCATTTGATTATCATTCAAACATGTTTCATTTTCAATTGGTGTTTCCATGTCTACATACATATTATTGGTTTTTTGGAGTTTCAAATTCAGTTTCAATTTTAGTTTCAAGTTGAGATCTAGTTTCATTTGGGGTTTCAATTTGGGGTTTCAATTTCAGTTTCAACTTGTGTTCTAATTTCATTTGAGGTCTGATTTTAAATTAGAAAATCATTTAATAAGTAACCTGCTTCTACTAAATCACCAATTTCTTCATGAGAAAAAACATAGGGCTATGAAGACATACATGTATCCAATAATGGATTAGAAGATGCACCTGAATTAAATGGTTCTATTGTGTTTCCTTCGTCAGCATTTATGCTCTCATTGATGTTCTCCTCTTCTGAAATGATTGTGGAACTTGAAGCTCCTTATCTCATTCTTGATCTTCTCTCTCGTTGACGCATTGCCTCCTTCTCCCTATTTGCTGCAATCTCCTCAGTTGTCAGAACCTTCCTTTGCCTCTTCCCATGTTGATTTGATCCCATGGCTACACCAAAATTTGAATTTGAATCGATCTCTTTACCAAATCAACAATAAGACAAACAAAGAGAATGATCCATCAAAACATTCTCTTTGCAGATCGTACCTATCAGGCAATGATTGAAAATCCATTCAATCATTGGGATTTGTTCTTGTGGGCCAAATTCTTGTCGAATGGATCTTTTCAGAAATGGGCGTCTGTTATTTAATGAAACAGGTACAAAGCGAAACGGGAGCCCGTTTTTTGAATTTAAAAAACGGGTGCCCGTTTGTTAAAATTAGGGGCGGGAAACAACCTTATCATTGTTTTTTGCTTTGGGATAGGCTTGGTCCCACCAAGCCTATGCTTGGACCTCAAAAAAAATGACTAAGGTAAAACAACATCAAATTTCTACCTTGGCCTAATTTTTTGAGAGCCTTTCTGATTGAATTTTTTGACGAAACGAAAACCCATTAGAGTTTTCAGCGTCTTGATTTCATAAATGTAAATTTCATAGTGATAAGATAATTTTTACTATTTTTGTATTATTTATTAATCAAAAGTGGAACCTAAACCTAAAATACCAAGGTTCACAAAAACTTTAATAACTTTTTTGTTTTTAGGATTTTAGAAAAATAAATTATATGACATCTATCTAAATACAATTCTTTTGAATATTAAAAAAAAAAAAAAAAAAAAAGGAAAAATATGAAATTTTCATCAAATTATGGTGGTCGTACACCCGATGTTTTGAAAATATACTTTATTGTTAGTTAAAAATTAATAAAAATATATATATTCAATAAAAAAATAAGAAAAAATATTCTCATCAATATTTGGTGTCTTAGGTATCATTTCCCATAAGGATTTGCAAAAATTCATTTATTTGCATCAAAAAAGGGTGGTCGTACACATGTGTGGTATGGTCCTAAAATAGGCATTTTGAAAAACTGGTTTTTAAACATGCCTACTAAGTGATAAAATAGTCAATTTTGAAAGGTTCATGAGGTTATATGTTACATTCTATGATCAAACAACTGAATGGCTAGTAAATTGGTAATGTTTGCCTACATGTGTAAGAGTGCAAGGTTATTTTTCAGGATTTTTTTTGACATCATTTACTATTTTTTTCATCATCTCAAACATGTCATTATTTTCAGTAACATATTTTGATTTATTAAAAAGAGAGAGAAGACTCAAATAATCTATATAACAAATTGATATTTTTGAGAAAAACTAAAATTGAGGGCTATTTACTTATATAATTTTTATGTTTTATGCTATTATTTGACCCAAATTTGTGGGGTCCAAAGTGGTAAATTTTAGCTTGTTAAGCATGTTACAATGTAAACTCTGTTGATTGTGAAGTAACTAAAATCGTTCTGGAAACGGTTGCGCTAAGGAACAGGAATGGCAATGGCACCAAAATATTTGAAAACGGACAACAATGATGTCGATAATAACATACATTAAATGATGGGTTTTGATAGATACTTAATGTCTGGACAACAAATTTCCTTTTTTCAATTTTCATGGTCAATGTAAAACTTTTCCCGTTCACGTCTTACGTGTGACGATTCTTAATTTCGATGGCCGAAGCCCACCATAAAAGCCTCTCAGCTAAATATCTAGTTTTAATTTTTAGTATGAATTTATTGTAATTTTTTTAACAAACATAATGTAGGTTCATCTTTATTTGATAAATGAGTTTGACATTAATGATTTGCATAATACCTTACCTCCACCCTACTTGAAAGTCAGGATCAATGAAAACACATTACATTATAGGTAAAATCTGTCACATCCATAATGAAACATTTATGCCACCTCATCTAGTATATATAAAATATTCTGGATGTTATTAAGTCTATTGGTGTGAACCTAGATAAAACTCCTTATGGTGAGAGGATTGGAGATAGTTTTGTTTTGATGGTCTCTCCTACAAGGACATCGTTGACCTCAAAATTAACATAGAAATTTAGCCCCATTCCTCTAATGAACCTATCACCAATCAACCAATTCCACCAAACAAAAATAAATATCTAGATTAAGTGATGTAAGCATCTTGGGATGTCCAATAATTTTTGGAAGCAATAGTGGATGGCATTTGATCATCCACCACATCCCAATTCTGAGGTCCCTCTTTATTGTTTGGAGAGATTATATGTAGAGTTTGTGTTGAGTTTAAAACTTAATTATTTTGACTTTAGATCATTCCAAGGTGTTGGCAGTGGCATGCCCCAATGAAGGTTAGGGGCATGGGTTGACCCCAGTAGACCAGTGCCTATTCAAATGCACCACATGCCACTTTTGAGGTCCCTCTTTATTATTTGAGGAGACTATACACAAAATTTGTGTTGGGTTTAAAACTCGATTATTTTGACTTCAAACAATTCCAAGGTGTTAGCAGTGCATGCCCCAATAGAGGTTAGGAGCATGGGTTGACCCCAATTGATTGGTGATTTCTCAACCTCTTGTGGATCCTCCTTTTGCTGCTAGCAACCATTCAACGTGTAGTGATATTTGCATTAGTGGCATTGAGTTAACCCTCTGCCAATCTCAACAATTAGGCTAATTAGATGCCAACTGATGTTGGTGGTCATGACCATGGAGGAGCATCAAGTTTAAAGTTGGTCTTAGTGCCACTCCCATCTGTTGACACCTCATTTTTGTACAAGTTTTCATCAATTATATTATGGCCCTAGTGATGGTCCATTCACTTTAGGTGCAGGTGGAGCATCAATGGATATTGCTTCATATTGTAAAGTAGAAAATTGGACCCTAGCGACTCCCTACCTAGGAGAGAGAAAGGAAGTCACTGGGATGATTTTCACTTGGGAGAAAATTTACATTCAAAAGAGGGGCTTGAATCCACTAGATCCAAATCTAAGGGAAACAAGGATAAGAATTCCAAGTGGATTGCAAGGGTTGGAAAGTGATTTGCCCTCTTTTGTAAATAGATATGTTGACTTTGTGACTATGTAGAAAAGGGAAATAAAATGAATGAAATAAGGAGCTACCAGTTCGGGATCACGTTGTAACTTCAGATCTGAGATAATTAGACTAATACGGATCCGCCCTGCAAATTTGGAGAAAAGTCATCGGGACCGTGTTGAAAGTGCACACGGTCCTCCAAAAAATTTGCATGCGGAAAAGGGTTTTTTTGTCTTTCTAAATGGATTCCAATCCTACAATTACAGTTGCGTGCCTGCAACCTACACAGAGAAAAGAAGGGAAGAAGGGTTGTGGATAGCGGTTTGCCTCAGTCGAATCCCAGTTGAGGAATCAAGCTTGAAAGAAAGTAATTGCAAATGCTTAAATGTAAATAATAGAAATGTATACCTTGTAGATTTGCAATTGATGATGATGATTGCTTTGCTTCTTGATTGTAATCACAAATGTTGTATGAAATGGCATGTAACATGATAAAACCCTAATACACACATTCTTACAAATGAATTTTGTAATGTTGCTCCAATGGATGAATGAAGAAGACACATGAAGAAGAGAACCTTGTGGATGCTTGAAGACTTGAATTCTTGATGAAGACCTTTCGCTTGAATTTCGCTTATTATCCTTATCTTGCCTATGTATCGTGATTGTCCTTCATCTCTATCGAATGAGGGAATTAAATCTCCTTTTATTAATGCCTAAGAGGATTACTTTTCACCCATTGAAGGCCAACAAAGGAAGGTTGCAATCCCCGAAGAATGAAATTAAGCAAAAGGGGTCGGATGGACCCATCTTAGGGCCTCCCTAAGAGGGAGGACAGGGGTGCCACGCCCCTATCCTATCCTATCTTGGGGCCCGGGCAAGGTCTTAAAATAGCAGAAGGGTCACAATAGGAAGACTTGGGATGAAAGTGAAGAAAGGGGTCTCAATCGAGAGACAAATGCAGTCTCTTAGGTGAGGACCTAAAATGTGATCAAAATTACGAGGGTCACACTTTTAGGACACTACATTTAGCCCCCACTTTATTGGGAGTATGGCTTACACCAATACAGTCGGAAAAGTAGAAGAAAGAGAAAGATGAAGATGAGAGATACAGAGCAATACCACAAGGAGTATAAGACATCACTAATCTTGAGGAACAAAGCCCCCAATCTTAAGATCTTAACTCACTCAAACATATATGCAAGAGCATACAAGACCTACCAAAACAAGAAAAAGCACAAGTGACACACAAAAAAGATAAAACACACAAAACCACACATCAATTAGCTGAAGAGACCTCGATACCAACATCTCAAACAACTATGAAACACAAAGACCAATGCCATCACATAAACACCAATAATCACATAAAAGAGCAAAGCTGACATCATCCATCAACCATCAATAGTAGAACTATGGGTTCAAGAGAGGAAGGAGAGAGAGGACATGAATAGACACTTTTGTGATCCATGAGAAGAAAGGCTAACAAGAAGAAACCATGGACATCTCACCCCTAGAATTAGGTGATCCATGGAGAAAAGGGACATAGAAAACTAGCCCTTAGAGTTTGTCTAGGTGATCCAAGTAAGGGAGGAAGGTGAGAACGTCGTTAGTTCCACTCAACCTCGTGCGTGTGTGTGTAAGTGAGGTTTGAAGCACCTCATAGGAGTCTATGCCTGGGTATAATACAGCCTGTATAAGATGTATAGCAAAAATGTCAAGAAAGGCGTGGCATCTCACTCTAAGAGACCGTGCTCTGGTTCCAAGAATAATCACCTTGTATAAAAGAAAAAGTGGCGGCATCTCTCTCTAAGAGGTTGTGATTTGGTTCCGAGAGTGTCCCACTGTATAGGAGGAAAGTGGTGACATCTTTCTATTAGAGGCTGCCCTCTGGTTTGGAGAATGACCCACTCTACAAGAGAAAAGTGGCGACATCTTTCTCTAAGAGGCTACCCTCTGGTTCCAAGAAAGACCGACTATACAAGAGAAAAGTGGCGACATCTTTCTCTAAGAGGCTACCCTCTGGTTCCAAGAATGACCCATTATACAAGAGATGCCATGTGCGAGAGAAATATAGTACAAAAGGAGCAGTGCAGGTGCCCCCCCTTAAGATGTCAACATAGTTTTATGTTGATATCTTAAGGAAAGTAGAACAAGGATACCTACCTTCAACGCAAAGAAGATATCCATTATGCAACAATGTCATAAATCCAAGAAAGAGAGGGAATACTCTTCAAGAAAGGGTAAGATAGTTGAAAAGAGATATCTTGATGTAAGTGTAAAGGAGATCCTTGGAGGAGAAGAGATATTTATTCAAAAGACATCTACCTCCAAGAGGAGTTGTCTTAGACAAATATAACATCTTCTAGAACGAAGCATAGAAGAGAACCAGAATGCAATCCTTCCTCCTATTGCTAGGTGAAAGGGATTCTTAATAAAGGATGACTCACGTTTATCCCGATGTGGATGGGTGAATTTATTATAGATGTACATTACCAAGTTTAAAAGAGGTTGTAGTCAAGGAGTTATAGCTCTTGTATAAGAGAAAACCCTTGAGCAAACAACAACGATTTCACACAAGGAAATACATCAAGTAATGAAACTCACATCATCCCCAGCATAGGAAAGAGTGGATCCTTAAAGAAAGAAATAAAATGAGAGATCATTGCCCCCCAAGTGTAGGAACAATGAGAAGAGCTTACACAATCTTCTAGAGAGAGATTAAACATAAGCAAATGCCCAATAAACTTACATGAACATATGCAAGAAAAAACATTAGTAAATGTAAAATACACGTCTCAAGAAGTGGTAATCTTCTAATAGAGGAAAGAAAGAAAATAGCATATTCCTTAAGAGGGATTAGTCATGAGGACATACCACATATGATAAATGCAGCCCCTAAAGGAAATAATGATAAATGAGATAAAAAGGGGTAGAAATGAGTGAAATCCTTGCCTCCCAAGTGAGAAGAACAAGGAGAAATATTACACATCTTCTAATGGAGATAAGTTTCAAGAAATATGCCTTCCTAATGGAGTGAATCCTCTCAAGGAAGGGTCATGTACTTTACAGGAGACCGTTCTATGCTAGGGGCATATCATATTTGTAAATAATTGTAGCGTCCTAAAATTGCGACACTTGCAATTTCGACTGCATTTCGGTGTTCACGATGGCGACGCAACATGCAACCTGAATGGAGACCCCGAAACCTGATTATGACACTGAAAACTGCATTTTCTTGCACCCTGGCCTGAACCTCCTTTGCACCCTGCTGTCCCGGGAGGTGGGACCAGAGCGCCCAGCGCCCTGGTCCTTCAGGACCAGGGCGCCCAGCGCCCTGGTCCCTGGGTCCTATTTAGGGCCCGGTCTCTTTTGGACTTCGGGTCTTTATGTTTGCAAATTGGAAAACTATCTTTCCTGGTCGGCCTAAGGTCGGGAAAATCAGTCTATCAGCCCTAAATGACAAGTATATAAACTACATTTTCCTCTCCCATTTGGGTGGATGAAAATAAGAGGGACATATGTGTACAAAGCGTGGAAACTATACTCAAGCATTCAAGCATTCAAGCATTCCTTCAAGCAATTGATCATTTCAAATCTCCATTCAAGGCTAAGTGTTGCATTCAAGACAAGGATTCAACCATTGAAGAGGAGATCACTTACTACATACTACTACAACATACAACATACAACATCTATACCTTCGCACATAAGGATACAAACATCCTTACAACAAGGTATTAGTACTTGTTTTACATTACAGACATTTACATTTACAACACTTGCTCATTTCTTGGTTAATTCCAAAACCGGGGTTTGACCTAAAGGCAAACCCCTAATCCCTAACCCCCCAATCGTCTTCGCTTTTCTGTGTGTAGGTTGTAGGTACGCGGCTGAAATTGAAGATCTGGAATCCTTGTGCAGAGACGAACAGATCCCCCTTCGTTTCGCGGATTTTTCGGAGGACCGTGGCGCTCGGGCGCCATCGTCCCGACAACTTTTGCTCAAATTTACAGGATAGCGCCGTATCGACATTTTACTGCTAATTCCAGGTCCGCAGCTTCATCCTATATCCCTATCTCAGTTTATAAGCGAATCTTTGTCACTTTCTATGCATTCCTAGCTTAATTCTTCTATCAACATTCTTTACAAAAGAGGGTAGCCTTGCTTTCTTAACCCTTGAAACACATTCGGCATCCAATCCTGCATTGTGTGGGATTGGATCTTGTGGGTTTCAACCCCTCTTTTGAATGTAAAGTCTCTCCCCTAAGTGAAAACCATCAACCCTAGTGAATCTCCCTTCTCTCTCCTTGGAGTTGGAAGAGGGGAGAGCAACTAGGGTTCGATCGCGATTTTCCGCTTTACATTTTGGTGAACCCGACGTGAACATCCTTTCTGATTATTCATAGTTAGATCTGAAAATTGGATTCCTTGATTACATTCCCATGTTTGATCTTTGGCAAAATTTTAGAGGTTAATTGCATAAAAACCCTAAATTTTCTTTTTAAGTAATTAAACTTGTGAAATGTTTAATTATTAATGCTTGTTTCAGATCTGCCCTTCTATTACAAATTATCAATTCATATTTGTGCTTTAATTTTGAAAATTAAGTGGTTAAGTGTCAAAACCCTAATTTTCGAAACCTTCTTGATTCAACCTTTGACTGATAATTTCACTAATCAAAACATCTCCAAATCAGTTGTAACTTTGGATTCCGCAATAAAATCACAATATCTTTCATCCCTGAAAATTTGGAAAAAAGTTGCGAGGACCGTGTGCACTCCGAGCACCATCGTCCCCGACATTTTTTCCGAAATTTCGGGAGCGAGATCTTACTGTATTTTCCTGCTAAAATCCAGAATTTTGGCTGATTTTATCAATTTTAACACCTTCAAAATTACAGTCAAAGTTGGTCTTGTGATTGCTTGGATTAAGGCTTCTAAACATTCAAAAATCATCGAAATTGAAATTTTGTGTCAAAATTGTGTTCTTACTGTCCTAAATCTGGAAAGTGTGTTTGCATTCATTCGAAATTTCAGTGCTTTATTCAAATTCTTACAATTTGTGACTTTTGAAATTAAGTGCTTAATTACAACAACTTTAATTTCCGCTTTCAAAATTGAATTTTGCGTGAAATTGAGTCAATTTTCAAATTTCAAAATTTGCATTGCTCTTGGCATTCCCTCTAAAATCATAAAATTCAAAATTTCAGTTTCCCTCTCTTTTTCAAAATTCAAATTTTGCATTTTTCGACAATCTTGGTAGGGTTCAATTTCGAGATTGCAACTTTAATTTGGCCTATCTACAGATCGTAAAATCACTCAATTTTTTCAGATTAGCTCTAAAATCATCATAACTTTCATCCCTGCGAATTTCGAAAAAAGTTGCTGGGACCGTGTGCACTCCGAAGCGCCACGGTCCCTGACATTTTTTCTGAAATTTCGGGAGATTGTCCTGATTGTATTTAACAACTTAAATCCAGAAGATTGGCTGATTTTACTGAAAATTGCTACCTCTAAATTCAAAACTTTCTCTCTCTCTCTAGTGCATGAGTTTTACAACAATAAGCCCTACTTACACTATTCTCGTTAGACGAAGCCGTAGAATTAAGTCTTTCCGAGGTTTAATTACTGAGGAGATGGAACCTAATTTGAATAGCCTTTTTAACGAGGACATGGGTAATTCCTCTAATCCTCCTAATGATGAAGAAGCTCTCCATGAGGTTTCTGTAGAACAACTTTCAAAATTGGATAACCAATTTGACGATTTTCGACAATGGATGTCTCAAGAATACCCTGATAGTCAACCTCTTCCTTTAATTGAGGGTCTAAAACGTATGCTTCAAAGTGATAAGAGTGGAATTGATATTTTGCGTGGTATTGCACACATTGTGGATTCGAATGTGATGCCTATGAAGAGTTGTGCTGAAAATTTGGGTTATACACAACCTCCTACTCAAGTCAATCATTCTATTCCTTTGATGACTTCTATTGCTAGCATACCTACCTTTACATCAAACATAATGGCTACTTCTACACAAGACATTCCTCCTGTGATCACCAGTCATGGGGGCAACCCTTCTTCTTCAATTAACCCTCTTCCTTCATTTAATCCGACTTCTTCATTCATTCCTTCAATGAGTGTCCCTATTATATCTCCACAAATGAACATGACGCAAGGGGGCAATTCGTTTAACCATTCCATTCCTCCTTGTAGTGTTCCTCCTGTCCAATCATCTCCTATGACTAATTATCATAGAGTCCCACCACCTTACTCTTTACCTTCTTTCAATAACATAACACCTCCATCTCAATCTAACACATCCAATATGAATTCTTCGACTGAAGCGACCATTAACAATCTTGCACAAACTGTCTCCTCTTTACAGCAACAAATTGCCTCTATGAATCAATCTAAGTTTAGTGTGCCCACATTTGATGTTGCGAGCCCACTTTCTCTTGACATTGTTCGAGCTATCCCTCCTAAACATGTTGAAATCCCGCATTTGGAGCTTTATAATGGTAAAGGTGATCCTCTAACACTTGTTAAGACTTTTCAAACAATATGTACCGATTTTGCTTATGACCAAAGGTTGCTTGCAAAACTGTTCGCTAGAACATTACGAGACAAAGCCCTACAATGGTATTGCTCGTTGCCTTCCTATTCTATTACTTCTTTCGAACAACTTGCAAATGCTTTCATTCAACAATTTCAAAACAATATAAGTCCTAAAGTTACTTTGATTGATTTAATGCATTGTAAACAAGGTGTTAAAGAAAAAGTGACTGATTTCATTGGTAGATATAAGCATTTGTATGCTCAAATTTCTTTTCCAGTGCCTGACAATGATATTCAAAGAATTTTTATTTCTAATTTACAAAAAGATATTCGAGACAAACTCCTATTTTCTGAGTTTACTTCTTTCCAACAGTTGTGTGCAACTCTTCACAATTATCAACTGACTGTGAGTCAAATGGAACAATCACATCCTATGGCTCTGAGTGATAAGGGTGATAGCAGTCAACAACCATTTGGGAAGTTTAAACCGAACAGAGATTCCATCAAATTCAATGAACACATCATCAACAACAATGTGAATGCAGCATCAGGTGTGCCTCCTATTTCTAAATTTTTCAAGAAAGAAAGAAAGTATACTCCTTTGAATGAATCATTGCATAGTATTATGAATAAGTTATTGGAACAAAATGTGCTTACTCTTCCTCCTATAAGACAAATTGATCCTGCAAAGATTACTTCACCTTATTTTGATAACAAAGCTTTTTGTCAATTTCATCGTCAGCCTGGGCATGATACTGAAAAATGTTTTTCTTTAAAGGGTAAAATTCAAGATTTGATTGATAATAATACTATTTCTGTTTCTGGAGTGAATGATAAAGGCAATACATCTGTAGCTCCTCCTAATCAAAATCTTCAGATTTTCACTGATCCATTACCTTCTCATACCTCTAATGCAATTGAGGCTAATGATTCCTCTCTCTCATTTGATGGTCTTGTGTCTATGACTCCGAATGTGATTAACTTTGTAGAGCAACAAGAAAACCCTAAAGAACTTTCCATCACATTTGACTCCAGTGAAACCATTAGGGCACCTGATGGTCCTTTATACATAGTTGCAAAAGTCAAGAATACACCTTGCCGTGGAGTGCTTATTGATCCTTCGTGCATGATTAATGTTATTACTGAAGAATTTCTTTTTACTTTGCAATTGAATCAAGTGATCTATGATGAAACAAATGTGGTTGTGAAATTATTTGATGCATTTTCTTCTCCTGCAATTGGTTCTATTACATTGCCTATTGAGGTCCATAACAAATCCCTTGATGTGAACTTTGCTATTATTCCTTCATCCGAACAATTTCGTGTGAAGCTTGGCTATCCTTGGCTATCTTCCATGAAAGCTATTACTTCTCCTATTCATAAGTGTTTGAAATTTCCCCATAATGGTGAAGTTGTTACTGTCAATCATAGTCTCTTTAAACCCGCTGAAAGAACTTCTAGCGTTCCTATTGATTACTTTTGGCCTAAACAATTCCAATCTCTTCCTCCGCGAAGTGATCATCTTTTCAAATCTTATCAAAAGTGGAAAACAGATATGATCCTATCTCTAAGTGAACCTAGAACACCTAAACTTGATATTCCTATCATTCTTGAGAAGGAAGTTCTTCCTTTGAAAGATAAAACTAATGTCTTTCCTCAAGAAGATTCCCAACCCATCCCTATGGATGTGATTATGTCTATGCCTAATAAACCTTCTAAAAGTAGACCTATACCTCCTCGTCATGATGGACTTGGTCTCCTTCCTAAACCAAAAATTCCTCCCTTATATGGAGCAGTTCCTCCTCCTTCTTTTTATAGAGAGAAGAGACCTTCTTCTTCTCCTATTATCCAGCCTAAGAGACCACAACCTAAACACCCAAGTGCTAAGGATGAGAACATTCCTCCTCCTCAATCTTCTTCACTTCCTACTAAGACTAGACGAACTCGTTCTGCACGTGAACGCCGACGAAAGCGTCGTCTTAGAGCTCAAGCAGCTGCTGCTCAAACTTTGCAATCTCCAAAAACACCTTCAACAAGCATTATTCCATTTTCTCCAAAATCTCCAAAACATAAGATGCATGATGGTCTTGATCCTGTGCGAGTTAAAGATCCTATTTTTATAAATCTTGATGATGCTATAGATGAAAATGTTATTCATGATGAAAATGTTAGTCCTCTTGCTTCTGATAGTGAATATGAACTTGTTGATATTGATAACCATTTATCTAATGAATTTTCTAAAGCACTTATCCTAGCTCCTAGACAAGAACAATGTGGCTTGGAACATGAACATAGCCCTTGTTTGGATCTTGTGATAGCTCCATCTGCTGTGTTGGATGTTCCTCCTCTAGCGGGTTCCCTGCCTTCCCGAAACATTGATCAGCAAGATCGGGGGGTAGATGACGTGCTAGACTAGTTACATTAGCATGGCAGATTCTCTACTCCTCTCTTTTGTTACTTCTTCTATATGTTATTCTCATTCTTCTATTTGTTGTCCTTAGTGTTGTCTACTTGAGGACGATGCAAAGCATTGAGATCTCTCGATCTCTCTCATGTTGACTCAAAAGACACATGTGTTCCCTTCTTCTAGGTGACCTTCCTTGATTGGGGAATGAAGAACAATTATGCATACATACATATGATATACATGAATTATCATACAGCATACTGACCCCGAGGAAAGCGAAGTCACCTCGTGCTTTGTGTTTTGTGTCTATTATCCTTGGGTTTATCTCACACTTGGGGGCTAAATCCTTGCGATAATGTGCTCCTTTTCCTTTCTCATTTCTTATATCTATCACTACCTTAAAGAAATCACCCCCAGTGAGGCGTGTGCGATCGCTTTAACGTAGGGGGGCATACATCCCGTCCATATCTTTTCAAGATACTTGAAAATTTCTTGACAAATTTAGCTTTGCCTTGAAAATTTTTGATATCTTTCTTGCATGACTCATAGTGAGGGAACCTTACTACTGACAGTCATGGTTCTCCCTCGTGATCTTCCCTTTTACTTTGTCAATCGAAGTCGTAAGATCCTTAGTCCACTGGGGGCTTGGTGTATCTTGCCTCCTTGACGTGGTGAAAGTCTTTCAATGTTGTTTCCTTGTACTTTACCGAAAGTATGAGCATACATACTCCCGCTAAAGTGGGGGCTAAATGTAGCGTCCTAAAATTGTGACACTTGCAATTTCGACTACATTTTGGTCTTCACGATGGCGACGCAACACGCAACCTGAATGGAGACCCCAAAACCTGATTATGACACTGAAAACTGCATTTTCTTGCACCCTGGCCTGAACCTCCTTTGCACCCTACTGTCCCGGGAGGTGGGACCAGAGCGCCCAGTGCCCTGGTCCCCCAGGACCATGGCGCCCAGCGCCCTGGTCCCTGGGTCCTATTTTGGGCCCGGTCTCTTTTGGACTTCGGGTCTTTATGTTTGCAAATTGGAAAATTATCTTTCCTGGTCGGCCTAAGGTCGGGAAAATCAGTCTATCAGCCCTAAATGACAAGTATATAAACTACATTTTCCTCTCCCATTTGGGTGGATGAAAATAAGAGGGACATATGTGTACAAAGCGTGGAAACTATACTCAAGCATTCAAGCATTCAAGCATTCCTTCAAGCAATTGATCATTTCAAATCTCCATTCAAGGCTAAGTGTTGCATTCAAGACAAGGATTCAACCATTGAAGAGGAGATCACTTACTACATACTACTACAACATACAACATACAACATCTATACCTTCGCACATAAGGATACAAACATCCTTACAACAAGGTATTAGTACTGGAATCCTTGTGCAGAGACGAACAGATCCCCCTTCGTTTCGCGGATTTTTCGGAGGACCGTGGCGCTCGGGCGCCATCGTCCCGACAACTTTTGCTCAAATTTGCAGGATAGCACCGTATCGACATTTTACTGCTAATTCCAGGTCCGCAGCTTCATCCTATATCCCTATCTCAGTTTATAAGCGAATCTTTGTCACTTTCTATGCATTCCTAGCTTAATTCTTCTATCAACATTCTTTACAAAAGAGGGTAGCCTTGCTTTCTTAACCCTTGAAACACATTCGGCATCCAATCCTGCATTGTGTGGGATTGGATCTTGTGGGTTTCAACCCCTCTTTTGAATGTAAAGTCTCTCCCCTAAGTGAAAACCATCAACCCTAGTGAATCTCCCTTCTCTCTCCTTGGAGTTGGAAGAGGGGAGAGCAACTAGGGTTCGATCGCGATTTTCCGCTTTACAATAATCAAAACCATAGAATAGGTACTTTTTCCAATAGAATGAAAGCAAGAGAAGAAGTGTATTACTCATTAAAGATGCTCCTCTTCAAGCAAAGAGTAAAAACCCAAGAACAATTATATGCTCTCATAAGATTAACTCTATGCAAGAAAGGAGATCTAATAATGAATAATGCATGAAGAGAAATTAATGGAAAAAAGAAGAAGAAGTGAGCCTCATTTTGCTACCCCAAATTATTAAAATTGAAACAATACCACCACAAATGATAAAGAGACCCTAGTTAAGTTGGCTAGTTATATCATCGAGTGAAGAGAAACATGAAAATAAAAGAAGTGCTAAGGCACTATGTTCATGTCAAGGAAGACATCTAGATGTATTGTAGGAGAAATTCGTGCATGATCATATTGCTTTTGAAAAAAATTCTTAAATGCATGACATTTCCCAAGAGAATGTGAATATGAATCATGAAAAATTCAATATTTCTCAGCTTTCACTTGCTTAAGATTCTTGATTGGATTTCTAGGAGGAAAGGAAATATTCTTATCATATTTTAATCTCCAATAGATTTTTGTAGCTAGTCTATCAAGATGATAAATGTGTTTTAAGTGATTTTATTGACATGGAAGAGGAGAATAATTAGAAGAAGAAGGTTTATCATACACAATAATAACTTTGCCACTGT
Source organism: Cryptomeria japonica (assembly GCF_030272615.1). Classification (NCBI taxonomy): domain Eukaryota; kingdom Viridiplantae; phylum Streptophyta; class Pinopsida; order Cupressales; family Cupressaceae; genus Cryptomeria; species Cryptomeria japonica. Next base: position 77,936 of record NW_026729135.1, read on the forward strand.
CGATGCCATCTTGAATAGATTTTTGAAAATCAGGCCAATCATTAGCATTATGATCATGGGTTTCATGAAATGAGAAAAATGGACATTTTTAAGAAGAAGCATTCTTGCGGGCTCTTTTGATTTGTTGCTTTTGAAGATAGTTATTAAAATTTTCAGGCCTAAGGAGTTCATCCTTAGAGAGAGGAATTTCTCTTCATGGGCCTTCTATAGTAGCTTGCATAAAAGGGTTTATAGGGATACAGATTCCTTGTTCAAATTTCCCAATTCCTTGTCCTCTAAAACCTTGTTTTGTTATTATATTAAAGCCACAACTGTAAGAATGTTGCAAATGGAAATTTGGGGGAATAAGATCATAAATTTCTTATAAACCAGATGTGTAAGGTGGAATGAGAGGTTTTATAGATGAAGAAGGAATATCATGGGAAATGATAACCTTCTTTCCTGTGTCAGGCTTATCCTTTTGTGGAGATTTGGGATGAACATCTTCATCATCTAAAGGTTCATCTTTACTCATTTCTATGCGAGGGGAAAGATCATGAATAATATCATCCTCTCTATATATACTTTGATGTTAGAGATAAGTCCTAGGAGAATGAGGGTCTAAAGATGTAAGAATGTTGATATTATGATTTTGCCCCCCTTGCTCAAGGGTAGGTGTATAAGAAGAGGATGGGTCCATATTGTTTTCCAATTCTTTCTCTTTTACAAAAAGATCATTGGTTGATATAGTAGCTCTCATCTTACTCACACAGGATACTCAAGGAGAGGTGCAAGAATTAGGTTTATTTGGTTGTGATCTACAAAAGCCTTAAGGTGATTAATACATGAAATGCATTTTGTTAATATCACCATAATGCAACAAAAATGATACACGAAAGCTTTGAGATCAAATTGAAAAGGAAATGACTTTGAAATCCAAGCAACACAATATGACTAAGTGCTATGAATGAAAAGAAGTAACATGAAATGAAGAAAGTCATTATCAAACACATGATTATAATAAATATATGTTAAAATTAATGTAATCATATTTGAAATAGCAAATAAATCTGATCCATTGATTGCCATTGAAAGTCTCTTAATTAAAATCTTAATTTAATTGAAAAGAAGATCTAAAATTAGGACCTTTTTATGAAAATAAATTGAAGTGTAGAAATTTGAATTTGTATTTGACCTTAAGAGGTGCAAAAATTGATAAAGTATGCCAATGTTTTGGATTTAAGCATAAAAATACTGTCAATTCCAACTCCCAAAATTTCGGGAAAAAAGTTAGGGACCGTGTGCAAAGTGCACTCGGTCCGACCAACCTTTTTTTGAAATTTTCAGGGATGATAGAAATTATGATTTTATTGCAGAATCCAAAAAAACTACCAATTTGGAGATGTCTAGATCGGTCAAATTAGTAGTCAAAGGTCGAAATAGGAGATTCTTAAAAATTAGGGTTTTGCCTTTTAACTACTTAATTTTCAGAATGAAAAGATAAATTTGAATTACAGTTTTTAAATAGAAATCAGATCTGAAACAAGCAATTAAAATGCTACACTTCACAAGCTTTATTTTGTCAAAAAGAAAAATTGGTGTTTTTATGCAATTAACCTCTAAATTTTGTAAAAAGATTAAACATGGAAATGAATATTTGAAATTCAAATTGCAATAATTCAGATCTAACAATAAGAGATCAGAATTAGAGTGTAAGATGTCGGGTTCACCAAAATGTAAAGTGGAAAATTGGACCCTAGTGACTCCCCACCTAGTAGAGAGAAAGGAAGTCACTAGGATGATTTTCACTTGGGAGAAACTTTACATTCAAAAGAGGGGCTTGAATCCACTAGATCCAAATCCAAGGGAAACAAGGATATTAATTCCAAGTGGATTGAAAGGGTTGGAAAGTGATTTGCCCTCTTTTGCAAGTAGTTATGTTGACTTGCTGACTATGTAGAAAAGAGAGATAAAATGAATGAAATGAGGAGCTACGTGTTCGAGATCGCTCTATAATTTTGGATCTGAGATATTCAAACTGATGTGGATCTGCCCTGCAAATTTGGAAAAAGTCATCGGGATCATGTTGAAAGTGCAAACGATCCTCCGAAAAATCCACGTCCCGAAAAGGGTTTTTTTGTCTTTGTAAAGGGAGTCCAATCCTGCAATTACAGTTGTACACCTGCAACCTACACACAGAAAAGAAGGGAATAAGGGTTGTGGATAGGGGTTTGCCTCAGTCAAACCCCGGTTGAGGAATCAACCTTGAAAGAAAGTAATTGCAAATTCTTAAATGTAAATAATGGAAATGTATACCTTGTAGATCTGCAATTGATGATGATGATTGCTTTCCTTCTTGAATGTAATCACAAATGTTGTATGAAATGGCATGTACCATGAAAAAACCCTAACACACACATGCTTCCAAATGAATGTTGTAATGATGCTCCAATGGATGAATGCAGAAGACACATGAAGAAGATATCTTGGTGGATGCTTGAAGACTTGAATGCTTGATGAAGACCTTTCGCTTGAATTTCTCTTATTATCCTTATCTTGCCCATGTATCGCGATCGTCCTCCGTCTCTATCAAATGAGGGAATTGAATGTACTTTTATACATGCCCAAGAGGATTACTTTTCATCCATCGAAGGCTGACAAAGGAAGATTGCAATCCCTGAAGAATGAAATTATGCAAAAGGGGCCGAATGGACCCATCTTAGGGCCTCCCTAAGAGGGAGGACAAGGGCGCCATACCCTTGTTGTACCCTATCTTGGGGCTCGAACTGGGTCTTAAGGCAGCATAAGGGTCACAATAGGAAGAGACTCGAGATGAAAGTGTAGAAAGAGTTCTTAGTTGAGAGAGAAGTGTAGTCGCTTAAGTGAGGACCTAAAATGTGTTCGAAATTACGGGGGTCAGAATTTTAGGGCACACACACACACGCTGATAGAGAGCATGTAGAAGTGAGAAGATGTCACCCTTCTTTGATCCTTGTGCCTCCTCCCTCCTTTTTAGCTACCTTGGTTTGCTTCTTGGACATTTTCTCACTTATGCATGCTCTCTATTATCTTGATGATGGATCATGGAGTGTGATCCAAAATGTTGAGGAAAAAAATTCACACAATGTAATCCAGAAATAGTCAAGATTAATATCTCATGGATTGTGGAAGCCTGATGTCTGTTATCACTTCTAAGTTTGTTGATTATTTTAAATATGATAAAAAGGTTCATGTGAAACTAAATAAAATTAATATATCATTAACCTTAGGATATAAATATATATTTGGATAACCTTTTCTAAAATCAAACAAATATTAACTTAATTTACATCTTATCCTTGATCAACAGTTAGCAAAGTTGTCAATGATTACAAAAGAAATTCAAAATTAACAATTAAATGAAGATAATAATTACAAACCATAAAGAAAATATTTGGAAAATGATGAAAGAAAGGAATAAATGAACGATTCTACTAATAAATAGCACGTGTAAGTTTGCTAGTTATACACACACACACACACGCACGCACGCACGCACGCACGCACGCACGCACGCACACACACACACACACACACACACACACACACACACACACACACACACACACACACACACACACACACACACACACACACACACATATTTCTAATCATACCTATACACATAGTTGTATACCTATGCACATAGTTATATTATGATCATAGTTGAATTCAAAAAAAGCTTATTACACTTCTCCTTTTTGACAAAATTATCATATTAAAACTCCATGAGAATATTGAAATCACATAATATAAAAAAAATAAAATAAATCAATTCAAAAAAAAAATCTTTTTAAACTAAGAGTAAGAATATGGCATACTATAAATCAAATCCAAAAAATAAGATTCATCGGTTATTTAACACAATATTTGAGATGGTGTGTGAATGCTTAAACAGTGTGATGGTGGTCACACTATTGTTTTTTATTACGGGTAAAACAAGTTTTGAAGGGACCTGAAACCTTATATACAAAATGTTGTCATAAGGATACTCACAACCAACCAATAGCCAACAATCAACAAAAACTCAAAAACACACAAGTGAGAAAGACACCAACATATGATAGCAAAAAATAGGAAGCATACCCACATGATACTAATGGGGTTTTTGAGGGCTTCCACAACCTTAGCCACTAATCATGATTATGAGACAGATAATTTATATCATGCAAATCAATTTTTGCCTACTCCATGGACTTCTTTAAGTTGCCTCGAGGTTGAGTTTATAGGCCCTTCTCATCAATACCCTGTTTACCCTTATCAACATTATCCGGATCAATATAAGTATTATTCTAGAAGACTTTGGAACTTGGAACTTCTGTAATTTTTCATCCATCACCTTTATGTTGTTCACAATGGTGTGAGTGGTTTTATAACTCATATTGACTACATTAATAAGATTATCATTAATATTCTTCATCTTAGCCTCGAGCACTCCAATACATTCCTCATAATTAGTTTTTAAGATGTTGACATCTTTGGCAATTTTTATAAAAATCACCAATATTTTCTTCTCATCCTCCTCAGGCTCGGAAATACCATCTCTTTATCAAGTGCTTCAATTTTTGTCTTCATGGAACAAATGTTAATATTGATACGATTAATTTCTAAAAACAACCATTTAGACATTCTCAATTGGTCAATAGTTGCATCCCTAACAACACCAAATAGGTCCTTTACATTATTGTTACGATATATTGATGTAATGTTATAACCTTATGTAATATTTTTAGAAAGAGCATCTATTATCTCTTTCTTCCTTGTTCAAGTCAAAGAGTAGTGAAAGAAGCACAAATTTACACTTAGTCTGTGAATTCAATAATTTAAGCATTTATCTAATATCAAAAGTTTCAAATATTCTCTCTAAATTCATATTTTTGTCTTAGAAATTCTCTCAAAATTTTAACTATAAATACATTTCGAAGACTCAAACACATATCTTAGAGACTAAACAACATACTCGGGAACAAGCATGTAATATACATGATTACATCACTATCTCTTTATTCTTGTTCATTCCACTCCATAGATTGAAAAAGCAAAACGCATGCATTCAATTCATAAATTTGAAAATAATCAATGATATATTTTACAACAAATACAACACAACCATTTAATTGAAAATACTATCAAAATGATGTCTACACTTAGAGAAGGTGGTGTCTACACAACTATTTTATTTGATTGTAAAACACTTTTAACAACTAACAAGAGAATCATTTTGTTAGTTGGATAGCCATTTCGCTCAAACAACACCAAGGGAAGAGCACTAGTAGATGTTATGGCTAACTTTGTGCACCCACAGATCTTAAACGGTACATTGGATTTTGAGGATTTTTTTTGTTCTCTCTATGTGACTTAGTTGCTTATAGCTATTGTTTTGGCTTCTGGGTAGTAACGACACACGTTGTAAGATCCATTAAATGCATGCAAGGGTCAAAAAGTACACATTTCAAAGTGTCGTCTGTTACCTACTTAAAGATGCCCCAATAACCATGCACTTACAATTGACAATACTTATTCACGAATACCCAGTAGTCATGCACAAATATTCTAATAGGCATACTCAAATAAACGAGTTATGAAACACAAATGACTATGAATACTTGTGAAATTTATTAAAAACTTTTAATTATCATTTTTTTTATTTCTTTAAAATAAAAAAAATAGTTAAAAATAATTTAATAACAATAAAACAATACTTTTAAAAAATAACAAAACTTCAAAACTAGGACATCTATTTTTTATTAAAAACAACAACAACATAATAATAATAATAATAAAAAATAAATAAAAATAAAAAACTTCAAAACTAGTACATACGGAACACTTGTCTTACAATTCAAATCCCCAAAAAATCTATTTAGATCAAGAATGTGACATTCCACAAATCAAATTAAACACATGATGGTTTCCCATCGTTCAAAATTGAATGCCGTTGTGAGGTAGTTAATTTTAGATTGAAAGCTACTCATTATTATTGTCATAAATCTGCATTAAAAAATGAGGGCTAACTCCAGCAGTAAATATCCGTAATTAATCTCGGCGGCGCTTCATAATAATAGTAATAATAATAATAAAACAATACTTAAAAAAAAACTTCAAAACTAGTACATAAAGCTCTGAAGTAGTATGATTGATTGCCATACTTGTACACCAACCTATCACTTGTTTACATCATGATCACGCAACACTTATCTTACAATTCAGATCCCCAAAAAATCTATTTAGACCAACCAATCTCCGTAATTAATTTCGGCGGCGCTTGATTTAATTGTGGGTGAGAAGTGCGATCCAGAGAGATCTGCGAAATCTAATTTAGGTTGAAAACGATTTTAGGCGTACGTAATTTAATTTAATGTTATTGTGGGTGGCAAGGCTGGCTAGATCGCCTATCCTCTGCAATGCAATCTAATCTCTGGATACGGTGGGGCCCCCGCATTTGCATTTTTTTGCTTCTGCCGTGTTTTATTGGGCTTGCCGTTGCCGCCGTTTTCTCCCTGGTTGCCGGTGTTCTTAATTTTTATTTTTTTTTAATATCTTTTAAATTATATATATATTATTTTTTTTATTTTTAATATATTCAATTAATAAATCAGTAGTCTTTTAACATAGCAAAAAGAATTACCTCAAACAATATAACCAATAAGTCAGTAGTCTTTTATTTTTTTTATTGGTTATAGGATATAACCAATAAGCCTCCAGTAATAAACGTTTCACGCCTCCAGTAATAAACGTTTCACTGGAAGTGAAAATATTGTAGTCTGGGCTTCGGCCCTAGCTCACCCGGTCGTGGATCGTGGGTATGCTCCCCATGGTCTTGAGTTCGAGTCCCCGGCTGTGTTAACTCTCTGTGTGTTGCTACCTTGTGAGTGGGTTGTACACACTGGGGGATTACTCTTGCTTCGGCAAGGACACCTCCAGATTCCACGATAGTGAATATAAAAAAAAATATTGTAGTCTTGTTTGGTAATATTTTCCTAATTTCTTGCAACAAGAATTACCTTAAACAAGAATTTTGTGGCTTCCTTTTGCTCTGCCTGTGCCTTTTTACTTTTTCCTTCTACTGTTCCGCCTCTTCCTGTGTAAAAACAAAACAACTCATAGATAAACACCAGCACAAAACCCTTACCAGAAAAATGGTAGAAATCAACAAGATGCGTGGTAAATGCTCTGGTAGTCATGGCTGGAAAAAAAATCACAAATCACATGCAATAGTAATTTTCAGATCACAGATATTAACGATTTTCAAATCATAGATAATAACAATTTTCAAATCATAGACAATGACAATTTTCAAATCACTAGCAATAAAAATTTTCAAATCATGGGCAATAGAACTAGAGAACCAAAACGTAACTTTGTACACAAAAGAAAAATGATAAATGGTTGCAGGCAGTAAATAGAAGCAGATTGCTTAGAAGAAATCTATTTTTATGCCTTCCAAACAAAGCCAACGAGCTTCAAAAGAAGACCAAATTAGTGCCACGATACTGGGCACATGGAATGTGTAAGGCAAATACGTGCCTTGTTTATGTTTTCCAAACTAACGTATCATTTTTAATATTTGTACATAAAGTAATTATCAATATATTTGTTATTTACTTAAATTTTTATTGTAAATTATCAAATTTAATTTAATCATTCACTCAATCATATATTTAGTTTATATAAAATTTATATTAGAAATTTATTATATTTAGTATATATTTTATATAAGATCATAAAATTATATATTTAAAATATTTTTGTTGTTTAATTTTATTAATGTTTAATTATAACATATATACAAATAATAAATATAATTTATAAATAGTTAATTATAGTTTTTATTTATTTATTTTTTAAATATATATATATTTATAAATAGTTAATTATATTTTTATTTTTTTATTTTTTAAATTTTTTTTTTTTATATTATATTTAATACATAAATATAATATTAAAAAAAAATTATTTTCATAATTATATTAAAATATATATAATACATAAATATATTATTAAAAAAAAAAAAAATTATTTTCATAAATATATTAGAATATATTGTATTAAATATAATTGTATTATATATATTCTAATGTGATCTATCTACTATTGTTAATCTTGATTACAATATTTGAATTGTGGATGTATCTATCTCTATCTCTTTCTTTATCTCCATCTTGCTCTATCTCTCTACTACATATATTTGTAATTTCTCGATGAATGAGATTTCCTAAGAGTTATTTTTTTGTTGGGTATATGTTAATCTAAAAGTGTGTTTGTTTATCTAAAAGTGTGTTTGTTTTTTTGAGATTTTTCTTTCTTTCTTTCTTAAGATCATGTGGATGGAGGCTTCAATAAATAACATCATTCACTAAATATCCTACCATTGAGACTCTTATTGCATAAATAACATCATTCACTAAATATCCTACCAATACACCTTATGTGATACACAACTTTATTTGAAAAATAGATCAATTCTTTCCTTACTGTCTTTCCACACCTGTTCAGCATAACTATTGCACATCAACATTTGAATAGATAGAAATTATATTCTTCACTTATTTATATTTGAAATAGTTATTTCCATTTTAAAAAATAATTTCGAATTTCAATTTTTACTTTTTATAGTTTAATAACATGGACACTCATATTTAAACATTTCATTATGTTTCGTTTTACACAAAGTATAGTTACCCCATCCTTATTTTATTTATGTATTTCATACTTATACATTCTTCAAATTTACTCCTATCAGGAAATGGTCAAAGATACAAACTGTGATGATATCATTAAACTGTCTGCTGGAGATACAACTAAAAGTATTGAAAGCCCTTTATTGCCAATGGATATCACAACCATGCCAGCAGAATCATGTTTTTCTGTGAATAAACCAGAGTGTCTTGCAACTGATGTCCAAAATCTGGCTTCAATTGTGTCTAGTAGCTGTCATGATATTTTACATAAATTCGAACATACATGTCAATCAATGCCTCTTGTGGAAGAATTGGATATTGAAAAACTTCAGGAGACGTTGTCAACATTCCAAGCCAGTTACACTCAATTAGATGGGCTATTCACTTTCCTAAATGAGACATACTGTCACCGACACTATTCAAGTGATAAAGACTCCTCTGCCTCCTTTTTCATTGATGCATATGAGGCATACTTAAAAAATATGTGATTAGCTATTTTAGCTTCTTACAATGTAATCACCGTACACTTATATTTCAGCTACAACTATCAGTAGAGATACTAAAAAGTTACTAAACAAACTTCTCTTTTGGTATTATGTGATCTACGTATTCTATCAATGTAAATTATCAAGATAAGTAAATAAATAAACTTTTATTTGTGTATTATGTGACATGCCTAATCCATCAATGTAAATTGTCTTATATAATATGATTCTTTGAGCTTCAAACACTCATCAAATTTAGAAAGATATTTTTTACATAACCAATTCATATTGATGTATCTTAGAACTTTATTTTTTGAACTAAATAGTTTACAGATAGCCTAGATGAGTTGTATCACAAGGAATACTTTACAAAATATTTGTTACAAGTTTGTTTCAATGTTTATTGAGATGTATAAAACTCATTATATACTCTCCAGGTTTTAACTAGAAATAGTTTTAAAAGATAGTTAAAAAAAAAAGTAAACATTGGTGGATAAATTCAACAACCGTTAAAACACTTATTTTTTTCAAACAAATCAATCTCAACTTGAATGCTACTTTTAAGACTTCTTTTTTGAAAACTAAATTTGTAGAAAAAAGAAAATTAGCATATTTCAATTTATATAAACAAACATGCTATTCCCACTCAATTTCAACTACATGTTGACCACAATTTATTTGTCACAACCTAATTGTCATATTTTCAACTTCTTCACAGGCCGATAACTTCCACTTAGTTTGATTTGATTTGAATGATGGCAACATTAACTACAAATGCCATAGCAAACATCCTTGCAGGCATGTCTCTTGTTGACCCTTCTTTACAAGTTACGGCAATACATTCCATTCAACAACCTCATTCTACAAATGTCAAATACCGAGTACAACTCTCTGATGGTATGCACACCCATCCAGCATTACTTCCTTACCAAATGAACAATCTTGTTCTGGAAGAAGCTTTAGTCGTGGGCTCTATTCTCTGCCTTACAGAATATTCTTGCAAGATGTTCGACAAATACACATATGTCAACATTTTCCAAATACTATTTTTCATTCTTGTTTGTTCTTATAGACCTCCTTAGTAAATAAACATCTCATTTTGATTGCAGGGCTATTATAATTGTTAGCTTGGACATTATTTGAAATAATGCAGCAATCATTGGATCTCCAACTCCACTCCTGCAAGCTATTGCCTACCTTCCATCAAATAGTTCTGAAGACCCATTGAACCCTTTCCCAATTATTCCAATTAAAACATTGACCCCATATCACAAACAATGGTCCATTGAAGGTCGAGCATTAGCAAAAACCCCTATTCACGAATTCAAAAATGCAGGTCATGACGGGAAAGGGAAATTTTTTGGATTTATTTATTTTTAAAATATATATATATTTATAAATAGTTAATTATATTTTTATTTTTTTATTTTTTATTTTTATTTTTTAAATTATATTTAATACATAAATATAATATTAAAAAAAAAATTATTTTCATAATTATATTAGAATATATATAATACATAAATATATTATTAAAAAATTAAAAATTATTTTCATAAATATATTAGAATATATTGTATTAAATATAATTGTATTATATATTTTTTAATGTGTACTATCTACTATTGTTAATCTTGATTACAATATTTGAATTGTGGATGTATCTATCTCTATCTCTTTCTTTATCTCCATCTAGCTCTATCTCTCTACTACATATATTTGTAAATGAATGAGATTTCCTAAGAGTTATTTTCTGTTGGGTATATTTTAATCTAAAAGTGTGTTTGTTTTTTTGAGATTTTTCTTTCTTTCTTTCTTAAGATCATGTTGATGGAGGCTTCAATAAATAACATCATTCACTAAATATCCTACCATTGAGACTCTTATTGCATAAATAACATCATTCACTAAATATCCTACCAATACACCTTATGTGATACACAACTTTATTTGAAAAATAGATCAATTCTTTCCTTACTGTCTTTCCACACCTGTTCAGCATAACTATTGCACATCAACATTTGAATAGATAGAAATTATATTCTTCACTTATTTATATTTGAAATAGTTATTTCCATTTTAAAAAATAATTTCGAATTTCAATTTTTACTTTTTATAGTTTAATAACATGGACACTCATATTTAAACATTTCATTATGTTTCATTTTACACAAAGTATAGTTACCCCATCCTTATTTTATTTATGTATTTCATACTTATACATTCTTCAAATTTACTCCTATCAGGAAATGGCCAAAGATACAAACTGTGATGATATCATTAAACTGTCTGCTGGAGATACAACTAAAAGTATTGAAAGCCCTTTATTGCCAATGGATATCACAACCATGCCAGCAGAATCATGTTTTTCTGTGAATAAACCAGAGTTTCTTGCAACTGATGTCCAAAATCTGGCTTCAGTTGTGTCCAGTAGCTGTCATGATATTTTACATAAATTCGAACATACATGTCAATCAACGCCTCTTGTGGAAGAATTGGATATTGAAAAACTTCAGGAGACGTTGTCAACATTCCAAGCCAGTTACACTCAATTAGATGGGCTATTCACTTTCCTAAATGAGACATACTGTCACCGACACTATTCAAGTGATAAAGACTCCTCTGCCTCCTTTTTCATTGATGCATATGAGGCATACTTAAAAAATATGTGATTAGCTATTTTAGCTTCTTACAATGTAATCACCGTACACTTATATTTCAGCTACAACTATCATTAGAGATACTAAAAAGTTACTAAACAAACTTCTATCAATTTAAATTATCGAGATAAGTAAATAAATAAACTTTTATTTGTGTATTATGTGACATGTCTAATCCAACCGATTCATATTGATGTATCTTAGAACTTTATTTTTTGAACTAAATAGTTTACAGATAGCCTAGATGAGTTGTATCACAAGGAATACTTTACAAAATATTTGTTACAAGTTTGTTTCAATGTTTAATGAGATGTATAAAACTCATTATATACTCTCCATGTTTTAACTAGAAATAGTTTTAAAAGATAGTTAAAAAAAAAAGTAAACATTGGTGGATAAATTCAACAACCGTTAAAACACTTATTTTTTTCAAACAAATCAATCTCAACTTGAATGCTACTTTTAAGACTTCTTTTTTGAAAACTAAATTTGTAGAAAAAAGAAAATTAACATATTTCAATTTATATAAACAAACATGCTATTCCCACTCAATTTCAACTACAAGTTGACCACAATTTATTTGTCACAACCTAATTGTCATATTTTCAACTTATTCACAGGCCGATAACTTGCACTTAGTTTGATTTGATTTGAATGATGGCAACATTAACTACAAATGCCATAGCAGACATCCTTGCAGGCATGTCTCTTGTTGACCCTTCTTTACAAGTTACGGCAATACATTCCATTCAACAACCTCATTCTACAAATGTCAAATTCCGAGTACAACTCTCTGATGGTATGCACACCCATCCAACATTACTTCCTGACCAAATGAACAATCTTGTTATGGAAGAAGCTTTAGTCGCGGGCTCTATTCTCTGCCTTACAGAATATTCTTGCAAGATGTTCGACAAATACACATATGTCAACATTTTCCAAATACTATTTTTCATTCTTTTTTGTTCTTATAGACCTCCTTACTAAATAAACATCTCATTTTGATTGCAGGGCTATTATAATTGTTAGCTTGGACATTATTTGAAATAATGCAGCAATCATTGGATCTCCAACTCCACTCCTACAAGCTATTGCCTACCTTCCATCAAATAGTTATGAAGACCCATTGAACCCTTTCCCAATTATTCCAATTAAAACATTGACCCCATATCACAAACAATGGTCCATTGAAGGTCGAGCATTAGCAAAAACCCCTATTCACGAATTCAAAAATGCAGGTCATGACGGGAAATTTTTTGGATTTGATTTTGTAGACATGTTAGGTTATGAAATACATGTGACTTGTTTTAATGAACTTGTTGATAGCTTTTACAATGTTATTCACTTTGGTAGTCTTTATGTGCTCTCCAACGGTCGTATTAAAGTGGCAAACACAAAATATAGTTCCTCCACAAACCCTTTTGAAATAATCCTCCACAACTCTTCTGCAATAAGTCATTCCACATGCATAGACTCTACCATACCCAAGCATAGCTTCCACATTAAGAGCATAGATTCCCTACAGTCATTTCCTATTAATTCCCTTGTAGATGTCATTGGAATAGTTTTATCCATCTCACCTACTTCAACCATATGTAAAAGGGATGGCACTAAGACAATAAAGAGTACTGCCACAATCATAGACATGTCAAGTTGTACCATAGATATTACATTTTGGGGTCGCCACTGTCAAATTGAGGGAAAAGAAATATTTGAAATGTCCCTAGAACCGAATCCTCCTGTTCTTTTGATCAAGTCTGGTCGTATAATATCTTGGAATGGAAAATCACTTGATACTATCTTTTCAACTATACTTTTGATCAATCTAGATTTGTTGGAGACCACAACATTACAAACATGGTATGCCAAGAAAGGGCTTGACGAACCCTACATTTCATTGTCACAAAGCAACCTTTCCCCTCACAAATTTGATAAATCAATAGATATTTCATCTATTACTGATGAAAGCTTTCCTGAAAAAAAAAATGTATTTGTGAAGGCCACTATTACAAAATTTCACTTGGACAACTTTTACTACCTTTCTTGTCCACAAGTCGTGGACAAAAAAAAATGTAAGAAAAAAGTTGTGCAAAGCTCAGCCAACACATTCCAATGCCCAAAGTGTTCTACTGATCTCTCTGAATGCGATTTTAGCTACATGCTTAAAATGGACTTGCAAGATGAAACGGGTGAACTTCTTAAAGTTACCGCATTCGAAGGACCATCAAATACCTTGTCAGGTGTTGGTGCAGAAGATTTTCAGCTTCTTCTGGCAAAACCTGATGCTGTGGAACCTATATTGAGCAATGTTATTGATTGTCAATTTTTATTTGATCTCAACATCAAAATGGTTCCATTTGATGGCCACGAAACACAAAGCATTGTTATTACAGCCATTAAGCCTACCTAAAAGTTACATTTGACATTGTTTATGCATATGTATCCAATTTGTATATCTTTTTCAATATTATGTATTTGACTTGTCCATATATGTAAAGATATTTTTTGTCAAACATACATATCAAACTATTTTGCATTATTTATGGTATGTTTACAAATATATTTAAACAAGTTTTTATGCCGTCATCATGTATTGTACTTAGTCATGTTACTTCAAATAATGCTTCTAAATTTACTTAAATTAGCACAAGACAAAAAATATGTTTACAAATATATTTAAACTAGTTTTTATGTTGTCATCATGTATTGTACTTAGTCATGTTACTTCAAATAATGCTTCTAAATTTACTTTAATTAGCACAAGACACAAAATTAATGCAAACATTCTATATATGTAAAAATAATCAACCTCAAATAAACATATGTATAAATCAACATATATTGTATTATTTTCATTTATGATCAAAATTTCTTTTTTCGAACAATTGATCTCACAAGTTTCTATATAGTGATTTCATATGCTATTTCACATTACAGTTACACTTTTTTTGGTATATCAATATTTTTAAACCACTCTTGCAAATAGATACATGTCTTCAATTCAGATTATTGATTTGTTATATATTTATATTTCATATATCTTCATTCATAGATAGATCATATCACTTTCATTCTCAACACATTGTGCCATGGAAATACAAAATGATATAGTGGCAGAAAGACGTGCTCATCGAAATCAAATGCAACGCACAAGGTACCATAGAAGGAAAAAAATTCTTAACAAAAGAAGACGAGAAACCCGACACTTTTTTTTTGGCGAGGCCTCCACATCCATAGTATCAACTCCCCACTTTCCAACTCATCTAGAAACACATGTGCCCCAAACCCAACATACAAGCCAACCTGCCCCAATTGCCGAAATCCATAGTCCCCCAAAATTTTGTCAAAAATATTGCATTGCTAGAAACAACTTTCATTCCAAATTGGACAAGCTTTCAAAAATTTCAACATGCCTAATTTGTATGGAGAGATATCCAAGAATTAAAACCCGAGTATTTAATGGAATTAATACTTGTTATCGATGCACAACAGAAAAAAAACGGGCACCGCTACTCAAATTGGAACAACATGGACCCTGGTGAACAACCTCGATGTTTGCAAATACTAACTCAAGTTGAGGAGATGTTGATAACAAGGATTAGCCATGTCCTTCAAGTTACCTATGCAAGAGGAGGCCAACTAAAATATAGTGGCCACACTATTTGTTTTCCTCAAGATATTTCTTCAATTGCATCCCACTTGCCCGGACGTATAGATGGACTGGACATGATAATAGTAAACAAGGTAGACACTGGCCAACAACAATACAACTTCTATGTTAGTAGAGGACGTGTCCATGAGGCATTACAATATAAGATTTCATATGACCCATACTACAAAGATGTAGAATTAGATGAATTAGCATTAGCATCTTTACCCATAAACCCCACCAATATATCTGACCTGCTATATGCAACAACTTCATATCCTGATCCCATTGATCTAAGTTCCATGCAAGAAGATGTTACAGAGGATGATCCATTGATAGAGAACTTGCAAATGACAAATTCATTTGTGGCAAATCTTCCACCTGCACGGCGTGAGATCGAAGAAATGCGCTCTTTACTACAACTAGAGAAAGGACACCCAACTCCTATAGTTCAATGGCCACCCATTTCCCCATCTCCTATAAATGAATACACTACCGAAGGATTGTTTGTAATGTCATTCCCTACTTTGTTCCCTAAAGGTATAGTTGCATTCAAACAACAACGTCTCAAATAAGTTAAGCTACATGAGTATGCTCTCCATCTTTTAAGATACCATGATAATAGGTTTGGTCAGCACCCAAGGTTTAGGTACTTCATATTGAATATACTTATGCGTCATAGAAGTCAAGCCACCACATCTATATTTTTCCACAAACAACTTGATGATTCAATGCCTATAACAATTTCTGACCTTCGTCACAAATTAAAGGACTTGCCTGATGACAAACTTGCAGATCAACTAATGTGCTTTACCTTGTCAAATCGTGGAACAAAACCATTTTGGAATCAACGTAGAGGGGAACTTATAGACATGGTCATCCAAATTGGTTGTCCAACTCTATTTTTTACACTCAGTGCAGCTGATACAAAATGGCCCGACTTGCATGATATCATGCCATCCACCACACATACAAATCCATATGCAACAGCTAGGTGGAGGTTACAAAATATAGTTCAAAATCCACACCTTACTGCAATGTACATGCATCACAGGTTTACTGCATTTCGTGAAGAAGTGTTGGAAAAACTTCTTGGTGCAAATGACTACTAGTATAGGTATAACTTTTGCAACCTTCTACTTTTACCATCAACTCTTACTCTTCTTTTTTTTGTTTATTTTTTTCTAAAAAAATCTTTTCCCAGGTAGGAATGGCAACATAGAGGCTCTGCACATATCCATTGTTTCTTATGGCTACCACAAGCACCTGACATTGGGAAATTACAATGGAATAACATTCAATCAGTACAAAATGCACTTGCTTACATTGATAAATATGTCTCTGCATGGAACCCACGAAGTCTTGAATTGAGAAACCAAGTGTTCCATCGATCCGTTGTTGAGGACCCTTGTCTGATGGACACAAACATGATAGTGTCAAGTGATCCTTCCATTGACTATTGTGAATTGGCCAATCATGTTCAAAGACATACAAAGTGTACTATCCAAACCTGCCTTCGTAGGAAGGGGACATCTCTTGTGTGTCGTTATAAAGCCCCTTGGAGCATTAAAGAAAAGTCATCACTTTCTAATGATGCAAATGGCCAGCCTACGCACACCCCTGCTCGCAATGATGACCGCCTAAATCTTCACAACCCATTTATACTCTCAATATGGAGAGCCAATGTAGATTGCCAACCTGTTCTCTCAATTCATGTTGTGATCAAATATATTGCAAAATATGCAGCTAAGGTTGAAAAAAAATCGGAAACATACCATGCAATGTTATCTCGAATATCAACCAACTTTAAGTCCAATAAACCAGCTCCTAATGCTTTTCGCAAAATGCTTCTTGACAACCTTGTGGATCGTGATATAGGTGCCCAAGAAAGTTGCCACCTTCTGCTAAAGCTACCACTCTCCCTTTGTAGCAGAACCTTTTTTTCTTTAAATGTGAACAACAAAAAAATTCCAACGCGTACCAATCACATCCACAGATACAACCACATATCCAGACTATATAACCTCTTACATGGCATGACCAATACAATTAGAGAGAATGTCTCTTATTGAAGTAACTCAAAAATGGTCCTTCAATGCATCAAGAAAGCATGATCAATGGAAAGAGCGAGCCACAGGGTCAGTGCAAGAAGATGAGTCCACTTTTTGGCCAAAAAGTGGAAGTGTTTTCCCTGTTTTTCAGATTTTGTCTCACTTGAGCTTAAATTTTGAAACACTTAGAGATTGAATCTTGGAAAAAGTCAGTAATATAAAAGATATCTCTCTGAGTGTACTTTTCAAATATATAATTTATTTTAATACCCACATAATAAAAAATAACTTTTTGAATGGAGTTCTAAAAACTATGTTTTAAAAATGCTTGTTTCAGGACCATACCATGCATGTGTACGACCCACACTTTTTGACACAATTAAAATTATTTTCTCAAACCGTTTTGGGAAATGGTTTGTAACACACTGAAGATTGATGAGCATATTTTTCTGTATTTTTTTTTCAAATATATTTTTTTAATTAATTTTTTAATGGCCGTAATTATCTTTTTAAAAATTTGACGTGTACGACCCACATAATTTGACGTAAACTTAGCATTTTTTGAATTTTTTTTTTTAAAATTGAAAAGAATTTTGTGTAGATTGATGACATATAATTTTTTTTTCAAAATTCATTAAAATAAAAAAGTTATTAAATTAAGAAAATTAGTTAATATTTCAAATTTATGAACCTGATTTAGTATAAATTAAATGAAAAATAGTTAAAATAATCAATTTTTAAATTAATTTACATATTTAGAATCTAGACAGTATAATCTGAAATGGGTTTCAATTTCGTATAAAAATTCTCTGATTAGAGGCACGTAAACTATTTCATTTCATCATATTTGTGCTTTCATTCATGGAGCTTTGAATTTGCAGGTTCATGTCTCAGGTGTGGCCATCCCAGGCCTATCCCGGGCCTAATCCCGAGGCAAGAGGCGGGTTGTGAATTTAAATTTTGCATAACGGGCCCCCGTTTTATAAACGGGGGCCCGTTTCATTTTTTGCCCGTTAGATTTAACAACGGGCCCCCGTTTTAAAAACGGGGACCCGTCATTAAAACGGGGGCCCGTTATTTAAATAACGAGCGCCCGTTTCTAAATAACCGTTACTGTAAAAAAAAAGATAGATTGCATCGATTTACGACACTATCATTGAAATCCGTACTGACAAAGATTTTTTACATCATTTGGCAGTACTTTTTAATATTTTTTACACGATTTTTTGAAGAACTCAGTAAAAAGATATTATTTTTTGAAGACGAGTTTGTAAAAATGGGTTCTAAGCAACGTCAAAAGAAAAAAAAGAGGACAATGACAGTGGACGAAATTCAAGGACAAAGAGAGAAGGAGGCAAAACGCCAAAGAGATCGAAGATCACAACAACGACAATTGAATAACACTTATGAAGCATCTAGTTTAGTGCCCGTTGTAGATGAGACCATTGAAGACATCATGATGGATGCAAGAAATGTAGAACCACACACGGGTATGACTGTTGATGCAAATGTTGATGTGGATGTGAATCCTGGTATGTTTTTAAATCCCGATGACTATGATGCCAATCAAATTCCTGATTTAAATGAAGCTGGATATAAATTTCATACACCAATACGAAAAGAAATAAAAATTGAAAATATTACACCACCCTCTCTAAAAGAAAATGAATGTAATTTGTTTACTATTGATAGCAATGTGCTAGATAATCTTAATGGGTTAGTTTCTTGGAGACAAATCAGAACACATGCAAACAGATTATATAAACAATTTTTCTATAATAAAAAGTTAGGATTCCAATGTCAATTAATGCTACAATTAATAAAAATGTTAAAAATGCGTAAAGTCATGAAAAAAATAGGTATTTATGAAAAAACAAAAAGAAAAGATGAATCATATAAGCAAGTTGTATCTACTGTTGCCAGTGCCATCGATTCTATACGAAAAACAAGTGGATCTAAAGATAAGAATGCAGCACGTAGAGTTATAACAACTGCTATAGTTGACAAAATGATTGTGAGTAAAAGAATGTTAAGTGATATAAGTGGCTATTTGAACTTACATCGTAGAACCTTGTCAAGAGCGGCCAAAAGAAGAGACACAATTGAAATTGATCCACTAAACCATTGTTGGAGTTTTAGTGGTAGACTTCAAAGGTCGAACATGAAATTAAATGATGAAACTAAACAATTAATTGCAAAATGTTGGCATGATAACACTAGAGTTTCATCAAATGCTAGAGATGTTTTAAAGTTAAGGGTGGGATCAAAAATTTGTGATCCTCATCCAAAACATCTTCTTGACATGACTCAAACTGAATTCTTTAAAAAATTTAGTGATGAATCTATGTTAATGAATTTATGAATTAGTCAAAGATCATTTGAAAAATGCAAACCCTGGTATGTTAAAATCAATAAACAAAGAATATCTTGTTGTTGTAAAACTCATGTCCAGTTTCGTTACTATTATGATGTTTTTCGATATATTCGTTGTATGTTGCATGGTAATGATCTTGTGCAGGATTGTGGTGTTTATGTTCCACCTGAAACTATAAAAGATTTTATTGGAAGTTTATTTTGTAAACCATCTAATGAACAATTATTTCTTTCCAGTTCATGCATTTATGGTCTTTGCAATTTATGTGGGAACTATTCTTCGATAGGTGAATGTTTGCATGAACATGTTTCATCTGAGTTTGGACAAAAAATGGTTGATGTTAGGAGATTTAAAAATATAGAATACCCTCTAAAGGATGGAAAGATAGGGAAACGTTTAGAATTGATTACAGAACAGAATAGTCTGAATGCATTTATTAGTGAGTTTAAAACTCATATTGTTCCAAAATATGTGAAACATTCCCAACATGCCCGATGGCTTGATGGACAGTTTCGCATATGCAAGAACACATTTCCAGTTGGAACAATAGTATCAGTTGTGGATTTTGCAGAAAATTATACTCTAAAACCACAAGAGGAAACTCAATCACAATACTACAACTCAGTGCAAGTGGCCATATTTGTGCACATTATATATAGACATGACCATGACAGTACAGAAGATAACAGAAAATTTTTGAGGGAGTATCATTTCTATGTTAGCGATAATCGATTACACTCTTCAGAGGTTGTCCAACATTGCTTCGAGGTATTTTATGATAATCTTAAGGAAAGAGAAATTGACATGAAACAACATATGATATGGTCAGATAACTGCACTGGACAATTCAAAAATGCAAGAATGTTTTATTGGCTATGCAAAGTTCACAAGATAACCAATGTCCAACATTTATGGAGTTTTTTTGAAGCAGGACATGGTAAGGGGGAACACGATGGAGTCGGTGCCTGTATAAAAAGAGCTCTTGCTAGAGAACAATTGAAATTCGAGGATGCAGTGAAATTCAAAGATGCTCGTGCAGTTGTAGATTGGTGCAATTCAAAGTTGTCAAAAGGATCAACTGAAAACTCTGCAATTCGACATTTCTTCTGGTTGATAGAGGAAGATAGTATTCCTATTCGGCATGATTGTAATACCATCATTGGATCAGCTAAATGGCATTCGTTTAAGAGTTCTAATTCAAACACATGGACTGTATTCACAAGGCAACTTGCTTGCTTTTGTCAATTTTGTGTTTCCGGAGATTGGGAATTTTGTGAGAATAAAGAATGGGTTGAAGAATGGCAACAAAGATCATTGACACCCATAGATGCAAATGATCCGCATGAAAGAACTGATGAAGATATGGATCAAATGTTTGCATCAAATGACTATGATCGCATTTCAGATCTTATACAACAAGGTAAAATTATTTTTGAAATTTGTTTTGATTTATTAAATAGTACATAAATTTATGAAATCTTACAGTGTATATTTTTGTTTTTATTTCTCATTAAATATTAAAATAAAATTGTTTTGTGCACAGGACATGTCTATGTTGTTGTTGCACCAGAGGACAATGAAGAGGGGACAGAGTATTGGTTGGCTCGATGTGTAGAGCCAAAACATAAGCTAACTACTCCTCGAGTAGATGATGATGGTTATGACTATCCAACAGGATCTGTGGTTGTTGTTGGCACTTGGCTACGCAAATATCTAACAAGAAAGAATGGATTGCCCGCATTTGAAGATTATGAATTAGAGAAGAAGATTATACATTACTCGCATTTGGTAGTGGCAACTAATATAAAATTGGATAGATATCGTGGCAGGCCTGCTAATAAACAATTATGGACTCTCTCTATGGAAGAGCATGAGACAATTATAGATTATTTGCAAAAGAGAGAGGATGCAGATGGTATAACGGAATGAATCTAGTAAAATTTTGTTTCAGGTCTACCACAAGTAGAAGGCATCAATGAAAACAAAGTTATTTAAATATACTATTTATTTTATTTTAGATATGTCTTCTTGATTACATTTTGTGTACAATATACATAAGTGAGAGACTATTGGTCAAATTTATGAATGAGATAATTATGTTTTAATCAAGTTCTATTCATTATATTTCTTAAATGATACTTTTTAATTTAGAATATGTTATAATTATAAGATATGTTTCGATACTTAGTTCATGATGTATGCACATTTAGTTTATCTAATCACAAGAACTATTTAAATGAAATTCCAAAAATAAAATTACAAGTCCACATAATGCCTATAAAGTTGTTTAAGCACAACTTCCATAAATAAAATTTCAAGTCCACATAATATATAAAGTATGCACAAAATTTCAAGTCCACATAATTTCAAGTCAATATATATGATCTAATGTGCACATAATTTCAAGTCCACATAATATCTAATGGGCACAATACACATAAAGTATGCACATAATATATATGATCTAATCCTATTATGAAACTATCCATATATATAAAGTATGTGTGTGCACGTGTAAACAAATATGTAAAGCCCGTAAAATAGTACATATCAGAGCCAAATAAACAGTAAAATTTCAAGTCCACATAATTTCCATATAATATCTAATCCATATATATGTCTAGATGGTAATATGATGTTCACTCCACATAATATCTAATGTGCACAAAATATATAAAGTATGCACAAAATATATATGATCTAATCCTATTATGCAACTATCCATATATATAAAGTATGTGCATGTGTAAACAAATGTGTAAAGTCCATAAAAAAGTACATATCAAAGCCAAATAAACAGAAAAATCTAAGTGCTATCATCAATAACATCTCGTGGTCTCTTGTCCCCCGGACGTGGTCCAGATCCACCTGTCTCATGCCGTACAATAAAAAAATAATATTAAAATATTACTTGAAATTAACTATTAAAAGAATCATTTATCAAATATAGTAGAATTCGTAAATTAAGTTACAAACTTACCATATGCTCATCAGATCCTCTAGCAGTATCTCTCTTGTCCCCGAGACGTGGTCCAGATCCACCTGTCTCATGCTGTACAATAAAAAAATAATATTAAAATATTACTTGAAATTAACTATTAAAAGAATCATTTATCAAATATAGTAGAATTCATAAATTAAGTTACAAACTTACCATATGCTCATCAGATCCTCTAGCAGTATCTTGTGCAGTATCAACACCAAATGTAGTGCTAGCTAACTCCTGTACAAGGTCAAATTCAAAGTGTCCAATTAAATCTTAAATTAAGAGTCAAAATAAGATCAAATTAAGTATTACATATTAATACCTCAAAGGATGTCGATGTGCATTCAAATTGGCTCTGATCAAAATTATGAGGATAACATATCCTAATGGTAGTGTCCACCTGCATACATGCATTTAATGAAATCATATTTAGTGAAAATATATATGTGTACTAAATAATTTCAAGTTAAGTTACAATATTGTAAGAGTTCATATTTAATTTAAGAATTATAAGATACATACCATAGATGGTGTCACAATAGTCAGACCCTCTTCTCGATGTGATGTAGAGGGTCCCTCATGACCTGAATCCTGGAGAAAGAAGCATTCAATGTATCAACATGAAAATTTATATAGTATACGATGATAACATATTAACTTAAAAAGATCTAGTACAATGTCTAGATAGAAATTTATACTATACCCCATAAGGTGTGCCGAGTTGTGTTCCAGTAGATGCAATATTGACTCTAATATTAGGTGTAGTCCTTATCTACATAAACAAAATTTATTTAATGAAGTATTAGATTGTATAAAAAAAGAGATGCACTTAGTTTATACCTATATTTAATGAAGTATAAAAAGATTGACATGTGTACATGTATATATATATATCTATACCTGGTCAAGATGAACATCCGAGCAAAGAAAATCCATATAAGATGTCATCATACTATCATCTGTTGCATCATGCTCATCTGGAACTGAAGTAGATCCTGTGGCAATAGTAGGACCTACACATGTCTAATGACAACTCGAACACATATGTGGCATCCATCGAGGAGCAGATGCCATGTGAGCAGCTTGCTCACTTAGGTTACCTGTGAGGGAAGTCAAAGCATCTAATGTCGAAATGAATGATGTATTTTGGACATCTACAGGAATCGATGGAGCAACAAGTGGAACTATGGGTGGATCCGGTAGGGGATTATTACTCCGTGCCCCTAATCTATGCTGTGGCATTCCACGACCAACACCCTGGAATGACTTAATATCAAAATAATTTGGTTTATGGTTCATTACAAACTCACAGTATAATTTCTTCAAAAAATAAAAAGGGACCTCATAATTACGATGTGGTGGATAATCAAAAACCATCCACCATCTATCCCAAAAGTATCTAGCCATTTCTGGATGCACACACCACCTAATTGAAATTCTTTTCTGGTTAGGTTGCATTGGTTCTCTTGTTTTTGGGTTGGTAAAATATGGACATAAATGAGCTTTGGTTATTTTCAAATCAGTGATTTGCCTATAAGTTAAACCATCAGCATAAAAATCACGCAACTCTTGTCGTCGTCTATGAAATTGATCTAATTGAGAATCAACAGATCTAACTGACTCGACAACAGTTTGCATTGATTTTGCAAAGTCTACAAGATGGGGTGGCGTGACTTGCTCATTTTGGATAGCAGCAATGTTTTGTTCAATCACTTGTAGGTTTTCATTAATTCATTCTCTTAAACTAATTTCATCCAATCTAGGGGGTGGTGGTGGTGGTGGTGGTGGTGGTGGTGGTGGTGGAGGTGGAGGAGGAGGAGGAGGAGGAGGGGGTTGTGGTGGGGGATTTTCACCTAATAGTTCATCTATGTCAAAGACATCCATGATAACAAAGAACTCCTGCATATATAAAGATATACATGAATTATATACAACTCTATGTCAAAGAAGAATCTATTTTACTAAATTAAAAAAAAAACATTTATAAATAGTAACATTTCTATGTTGTTGAATGAGATACACATGAAATATATAATATAATATTGAACTTAAAAAAATATACATGTACATACTATTGAATCTTGAAATATAAAATTTGCGCACAAAACTTAATAAAAACTTTCAATGAAACATCATAAATCTATTATATATTCAATTTAATAAATTCATTTCTTGTAAAATGCATCAACTATTAAAATCAATATAAAATATTTCATACATAAGATCAATAAAGAAGTGAGAAATAAGATGATCCTCCTTCTAGTGTAAGAATATATAGCATGGAAACAATATTACTAAGACAACATAATATTTTGTTAACTTTAACTTAAAGTTATTTTGAAAAATGCACGTGTGTGTTTGGATGCTCCATATTTCTAGTGTTTTAGTGTACATGATAATTTATTAGAATTCAATTACATAGTTTTGAGATAATTGCCATCAATTCATATTACATTGATTAGTCTTCAGACAATCTTAAAAAAAAACTAATCTCCCATGACTATAAATGACATACTTAAAACATATTATATTCCAAGTGGTTGTCATGTAAAGACAAAACATCAAAACTTTTGAAGAGTTAAGCATATTTCACCATTAAATTTCTCCCATAATCAAATCTACACAAGATTATAATTTACAAAACCTTCAAAAAATATTATTTTCTATAAATCATTTATTATAAAACTCCGCAATCATTTGTTTTCATATATAATCTTTCTATAAAATTTAAGATATCAATTCATACACAAATTCTCTTACAAAGTTGAATAAGAAATGAAACTCTTACATAAAAATCAACACAACATGCCAACAATTAAAAACAAAATTAACCTTGCAATATTTACTTTTAAAATAATCAATTTCAACAATATTTTACACATGCATTTATAATTATCAACTAGAATATTATTTTGACTAACATTCCAAATAAAATTCCTAACATACTATATGATCCTCATTCCTAAATTCCACTATCATACTTGCAAGCACTTAATTATTAAGTCAATGAACAAACTACAACTCAATGAAGCTAAAAAAGTGATGCAAGCCTATTTTTAAATATCCCAATTCCTTTCGCTGACCTAATACTTTTAGTGGCAACCATTTTAAAATTTCGTATTAATCAAAGAGAATATTTTAGGGAAAAAATGCAGTGTTGGAACTTTATGAAAATAAAGGTTTTTAAGACTCTAGAGACTTGTTCATCACAATATTTTATTGTTTAATATGCAAAATTTTGAAAGATTTTGATATGTACAGACAAATTAAATTTTTCATATAATTAGAGGTGAAATCAATTTTGAATTCTACCTCAATGATTGAGGGGATCTTACAATTTTGACTTTAAATATAGCTTCATTTATACTCTTTCATAAATAAACTAAAATAGAAGCTATAAATAATTGCTAAATTCTAGCAATATATGTGTATGCAAGCAAGCATAAAAAATCAATAAAGGACTTAAACTATGAATTTCAAACCATTATGCTATGCATAAGTACCACCTTTAGATCGAGTTAAAGGATAATGTATAAAAGATGAAAGACAATAGTATCTCAGAAAGAAAACTCTTGTTGTAGCTAAAGGTTGATGGCTTCAAGATGGATTTGTGACCAAGATAGGATGTAAGGTGCTTAAATTGGCAACATAACATTGCATTACAAGAGTTCTTGAAAATAGCTCATATAATGATTTATTTATAGTCATGAAGGATAGAGGATTAAAGACTAAGATTGTTTTGAGAGATCAATGGAGTAGATTGATTGAAAGGATTGTGTGCACTAGAAGCTTCCAAGTGACAACTTATGTTTGGTGCACATGAGGAGTTCATGATCCAAGAAATTTTTGAGGAAAAGGTCTTCTTAGGGGCGTATACACCAAGATGTTGTAAAAAAAGGTAGCCAAATGACCAAAAAAAGATAAACACGAGTGCGTTATTGGGAAATTCATTTAACGCATTTGAGGTCTTTTTTGTAGTGATTTTTTCTTACACTATCCTAGGCTTGTTTACACTATCGTAGGTTCATTAGGACTATCCTAGGTTCATTAGGATTGTCCCAAGTTCATTATGGCTTTCTTAGGCTCATTAGGACTTTCTTAGGTTCATTAAGACTGCCCTACATTCATTAGGATCATTTGAGGCTCATTGGGACTATCATATGTTCATTGTGATTGTCCTAGGTTCATTAATTTAATTTGTGTGTTCATTAGGACTATCTCACGTTCTCAAATAGCTTCAACTAATATCTTAAATTAACTATTTTTATAAAAAATAGCTCCTTAACAATTTAATATTATATACAATCGAATATGATTTCAACTTCAAACCTTGTGCACCTTTTAAAACCAAAAGATGTTGTTAAAACCATTCTTCTAATATTAGCTTAATCATAACATAATCTAATAAATCTTCCTCAAAATATCTACCAACTTCAAATCATATATCAAATCTTTTATAATATAAATTACATTCTAGATATACCAATATACTTCTAGAGATATTCAAAATACTTCTTGGGAATTATATTTTTCAAATCTTTCGTATGTATATATAATTAGCACCCCATTTAGAAAACTCATTATCAATCAACATTATAAATCAAGAATATTTTTTATTTTGTATTAATGAATTATATATTTGGCATATTAGCTTCCTTTATGAACCTATGTAAACCAAACTCCAATTTTAGTAACTTATCTAGCTTTGCTCTAAAATTGTGTCCATAATTGATCCTTCTATACCATGACATGACATAATAGGACCATAATAGGACCTTTATGCCATGACATGGCATAAACCTAAGCCTAAACTTTCATATCTAAAATTTGAAGAGTAATGTTAATTACTTTTAAGGTTATACTAATTTAGTGGTAACTTTTGTATTGCCTAATGAGGATTAAGAACAATTTAGGTACATATGTTCGGTTTTATTTCAATTTCATTTTTGAACGTTTTTGTTTTTGTTTCCATTTCATTTTCGATTTTTTGTTTGTGTCGATTTAGTTTTGTTAATTATCTAGGTTTGGTTTTGGTTTCTAAATTTGTTGATTACAGTTTAGGGTTAACTGTTCAAAAATATTTTAGATCAAAATCAAGAATTTACAAATATAAAAAATAATTTATTTATATGCTACTATAAAAAAAAACTAAAATAATAAAAAAAAACTAAATAATACATTAAAAAACAAAAAAAATATACAAGAAAATTATGAAATGTGAAAATAGATGACTGAATGTGTACCTGGGATAGTGGTGGAGGCTTGAAGTGGAAACCACAGCACGGGGCCCCGTTTTTGATCTCTTCTTGTCAACTCACTGTCACATTGAAAATGAAAAATTGTCCAAAAAAATGGTAAAAATAGAATTTAAAAACGGGGGCCCGTTTTTTTTAGCTTCGGCACCCCGTGACCTTTCGGCTCGGGAGGCCGAACCATTAACGGGCCCCCATTTTTTAGAACGGGCCCACATTTTTTGAAAACGAGGGCCTGTTTTGCGGAGCACATTTTCCAATGCACAGACTTCCGCGAATTTGTGACTCATTAGCTTGCACATACCCCACACCAGTACTAGTTCGAGTATCCCCACGATTCACAACCATTCCTGCAGAGGAAGAAAAAAGTTATCAAGCATTTTGTTGGAGTGAACTATTACTATACCACCCATTCCGCAACATTGCAATGGATTTCAGCTCAACAGATGATGAAATTCAAGCACAGTGGCAAAGGTTCTCACACAACTACAGCCCATGGCATGTACATCGCACGCCTCCAGAAGCAGATGAAAAATCCAATACTAGCACTCCTTCAAGCGATGCAGAACAAATGCCAGAAAGTGTCCTCAATGAATGGCAAGTATTGTCAGCTTCATACCTAGGACTTCCTATTCACCTGGATGAACTTGATATCCTTGGCCAACGTGATATTGACTTGAACCATGACTGGGGGGAACATCACTTCAGTCCACAAGAAAAACAAATAGCTACAAATTTCATACACTCCAATCACCGAACATTTCAACCCCAGCATGTTATCCAGCAGTAGAGCCAAAATAACCTATGTATACAACAACAAAGGGCATATGATATAGTTATTTCACATCTACATAGTAATAGTTTGCAACCACCATTGAAAATTATTGTTCAAGGAACTGCAGGCACAGGAAAGTCACACCTCATAAAAAGCATAAAGTCAACACTCACAAGATCAGCACCAACTAGACAATCACCATTATTGCTCCTCGCACCAACAGGAGTTGCAGCATTCAACATACAAGCATCAACAATTCATTCAGCACTCTGAATTCCAATCAAAGAAATGGTCCCTCTATAAGGACAAATATTGGCAAGCTTCCAAGAAAGCATGTACTTCATTCGCTACATTATAATTGATGAAATGAGCTTCATTGGTCCAAAGTTAATACAACGCATTGATATTAGGTTACGTGAGGCATTCCCTGCCCATAACCAGCTCCAATTTGGAGGACGCTCAATCATTCTCTTTGGTGACTTGGGCCAACTACCACCTGTCAAGGACATACCTATGTATGATTCAACTTCATATGGAGGGGCATTATGGCATAGCTTCATAACAGTTATAACATTGAAAAAAATATTTCGTCAAACTGGAGAGCAACCTACTCAAATTGCCTTTCATGCACTTCTCTCCAATTTATGAAATGCAGAACCTACAATTGCAGACTGGCAACTTTTAATGTCTCGGTCAAATTCAGCGCTTTCTTATGCAAAGCAATCTATATTCTTATCATCCACACACCTATTTGCAACAAATGAAATGGTATCATTACATAACAAACACATGTTGTTGTCTATGGCAAAACCTATTGCCCTTTCTACTGCAGAACAACTCAGGGGATTCACATGCTTAAATCCAGATGAGGAACAACTTGAATCTAAGTTCCTCTTATGTATTGGCCAAGAAGTTATGTTATCTACAAACTTGTGGGTGGAAACAAGACTTGTCAATGGTGCACTTGGACAAGTCAAAGAAATTGTATATAATGGTGGTGAAATACCACCTGAACTTCCCTTATTTGTTGTTGTTCAATTCAAAAATTACATTGGCCCAGTTTGGGACCACAACAACCCAAAAAATATCCCTCTTGTTCCAATTAGTCGTGGTCTTCGCCATCAGCTACCACTAAAAATGGCATGGGCCTTAACAATTCACAAAGCACAAGGCCTCACGCTTCAAAGAGGAACAATTGACATCGGCAATACTGATCGCCAAGGGCTCACATTCACAGCAATTTCAATGGTTCGTGACCTTACAAGTCTTCGCATACACCCTACATTCACGTTCCAGAGATATTCACGTATACAACATAGCCCATATGTTGCTCGGCGAAAACAAGAAGAGTAATGACTAACAACGTTGTCAAATGCAAACTCTTCAACAGATCATACATAAGTACAACAACTCCAGGTTTTTGCTCTTCAACCCCTTATCACATTGAATCTTCTAACTTTCCCATGCTTTTGAAAGCAACAAACACCATTCTTATATGAATTTTTAAAATTAGAGAATAAAATGATGTTTTCATTCCATTCCAAATTTCATTTTCCTTTATTTTATTACATCAGAATTTCTTATAAGTGGATCATTTACAAAATTGTTAAAAACAAGTCCCTGTACTAAAACAGAACATGTTCACACATTTGTTCAAACCAAAACTCTTTGTCCTTATATGGACTATGCTCTAAAAAACTCTATTTGACAATATTTTTGTGTTTTGTAACAGCATGTGAAATCATCAAAAGAATGGTTTCGCCCTAACATATCAATCTACCTATCATTTATTTCAAACACTTACAGTTGCTGAAAATATGTATGATCTTTACATGGTTAAAGACTTGATGTATCCTAACGTCTCAATCTTGTTTTAATTGATTCTACTTAATTTTGCTCATTAAATAATTATCTTGATACAATGAATCATTGAAATGGTCTAACTTGTTAAAAATTTATTCTATTTTACCAAATTGCTTTTCCATTTGATCATATTTTCATTTTTGGATATACTACAAATTGTAACATCACAATCTTGTTTCATTGATTCCATAGGACCTATACTATACCATATAATGTTTTTATTGTTGTTCTTTTATTTCACCATCTTCTTTTCAGCGTACCCATTGCACACCAAAGTGCAATTGCTAGTTTAATGTTATTGTGGGTGGCAAGGCAATGCAATCTAATCTTTGGATATGGTGGGGCCCCCACATTTGCATTTTTTTGCTTCTGTCGTGTTTTATTGGGCTTGTCGTTGCCGTCGTTTTCTCCCTGGTTGCCGGTGTTCTTAATTTTTTTTATATTTTGATATCTTTTAAATTATATATATATTATTTTTTTTATTTTTAATATATTCAATTAATAAATCAGTAGTCTTTTAACATAGCAAAAAGAAAGTTTAACAATCTATATAAAATTATAACACTAACATTGACACAAATTCTAACACTAGCATATATAACTTTAATACATTATAAAAATTTAACACTAGATCTAATTTTAAGTTTAGTGTATATATCTTTAATAATTTTATATAACATTCTAACACCAATCATAATTTTATCCCAATTGCAACCCTAAGCCTAACTCTAGCACTATTTATAAATCACCTTAACCTTAACCTTGACCCCAACTTTAAATTGAACACTAATTCTAACTCTAACTAACCAGACCATAAATTGGCACTAACGCTATTTCTAACCCCAACCATAACTCTAAATCTATCTCTAACCCTATCCCTAATTCTAAAACTACCACTAATTATAATTGCGACCCTAAACCTAAACCTAATTCTATATTTAATTGTAAATTTAACCCTAACCTTAATTCTAAAATTAACACTTTCTAATTGTAACCCTAACCCTAACCCTTACCCTAGACTTATACCTATCTTATCACTAATTGTAACTCTATCCCAATAATAACTCCAACTCTAACCTTAACCATAACACCATTTCTAATCCCAACCTAACTCTAACTCTATCTCTAACACTAATATTTATTTAATCGAGAAACAACTTTTGATCTATTGTATGGATTGTGGCTTACTAATAATAATTAATCAATTATAAACTCAATATAAATTATTAGTATTAAAAAGTAAAATAATTTAAATTATTTTTTATTAATAATTATAAATTAATTTATTATATAAATAAATAATAATATATCAATATTATTACTTATTTTAATATTAATATATTTAAAAAAGAAAAGAAATATAATATAAATAAAATATATTAAAAAATAAAAAATATAATATAATTAAACTACAGTTAAAAAACTATATATATTAAAAAAAAATCTTAAAAATTTATTAAAAATATAATTTAAAAGAAGGGGAATGGGCCTCGTAGCCCTCGCTAAGGCCCATTCCCATTTTTTTAATTATATATAATTTAATAATTAATTTAAATAATATAATATTATAATTAATTAAAATAAATAATATAATTAAAATAAATCATTTAAAATAAAAATGTTAAATTATTTTATAATTGAAAATAGCAAATATAATTTAGTAATGGTTATCATTGAGTTGGGTTTATTATTCAATTTTGTTTAGGGTTATTTTAGCATTCAATTATGTTTAAGTATGTTTAAGGTTATTAGGGTTACAATTTGGTTGTGTTAGTATTCCATTCTTTTAGTATTAAATTATGTTAAAGATTAATGTTCAATTTGATTTAAAGTTTACTTATGTTAAAAATAAGCATTCAATTATGTGTTTCATGTGTAGTGTTAGGCTTACAGTTCAATTTATCTTAGTATGAGGGTTAAATTTTGTTAAGGATTAGGGTTATAATACAATTTGGTTTAATGTTTAGGTAGGTTTAGGGATAGGGTTTAACATGCTTTAGGGTTATGGTTGATTTTGATATAGTGTTAGGTTAAGGGTTCAATTTGGTTTTGTATTAGTGTTTAATTTGGTGTAGTCTTAAATTAGGTTGAAGTTTGGCATTCCATTTCAATTTAATGTTCAATTATTTTAAAAGTGAATATTCAATTATGTATATTGTTATTTTACAATTCAATTTGGTTAAGTACTAGGGTTAAACTTGGTCAAGGGTTAAGATTAATGTCCAATTTGGTTTAGTGTTTAGTTAGCTTTAGGGATAGGGTTTAATATGACTTAGGATAATGATTCAATTTGATTAAGTGTTTGGTAGAGGGTTAAATTTTAATTATAGTTTATGGATAGGGTTTAATATGATTTATGTTTAATTTTTGCTTACAGTTTAGTGGCATCTTAAGGTTGGATATTTGTTTTAGTGATAGGATTAGTGTTTAATTTTGTTTAATGTTAAATTAGATTAAAGGGTAGGTTTCAATGTGGTTTTGGTTTAATTTTAATATAAGGAGTTAAATAATTTAGCTCTATTTTTAATTAATCAACTTTTTTGAACCTTGTGCTTTGAAAATCATTGTATTTATTATTATTAAATTAATAAATTGATTACAAATAGAATGCACAAAACATTTGTAGATTAATACTATCAAAATAAATTACAAAGATTATAAATAACTTAATTTTATTATTATAAATAGAAAATTTAGAGATTACATTAAATTAATAATTAAAGAAATAAAATAATATAATTTAAAATAAAAGCTTAGTAATTATAAAATACTATAAAAATATAATTTTTTTACCATAGATTAGTATTAACAAAATAAATATGTATAACAAATAGAAATGTAAAGCTGAAAAAATAAAAACACTAATTAATATTAAAAAGGAGAGAAAATAAAATATAAGGAAACTATCTTCTAAGTTAATATTGGAAGGTATTAGACCCTTTCATGGGTTTCCAGGGTTAATCCTTTGAATGTTCCTTTGGATGGGGGAGACGTTGAAATGGTCAAAACCAGAGAGGGGGTGGGTGAAAATAAATTTTGATTTCAAAAGGTAATCCAGGGATTTCAGGCGTAGGATGTGTGGCTTGTGACGATGAAGGGGAGATCCTCTTTACAAGTGCAAGAAGGCTACGATATGACACTAATAATGAGGCAAAGGCTCACGCAGCCTTACTATCAGCTGAACTGGCAGCAAATATGAAGCTGACAAAGGTACACCTGGAGGGTGTAGTACCCCTACCGTAATCGATCTCTAACCTTGGTTTAATCTTGATCAGTTTATCGTAATATTATGTGATAGTTAGATGTTGATTTTAACGCATAGCTATTGATGTGATTTTCTCACTAGTTATGTGCAAGTTATTCAGTGTTCCTATTTCGTGGTATTACATCGAGCTAACGCTTTCAGTAAATTTTATATATGTATGCATGTATGATCGTTGGTTGCAGGAGATTTCAGGTACGAAGTCGCATGAGTGCGAGGTTCGTCGTCACCTGGTTTTGCAGGTTTGAGTGTACCCTTTTAATCCCTAGAGTCGGATTAGGTGGTCGTAAGACCTTAGTCGACCTTAGTCGTGCTCTAGTGAGCATCGCCAGTCATCGTCGGTAATCCCTCCTTGTTTGGGTTTGCGAGTCGTCTGTTTGGTTGACTTCCTCGGTTTGCGTGCCTGGTGTGTTTGGTAAATTGATTAATTAGTCCTTAGCATTATTTTGAGTATTTATGCGTTTGTGCAGTGAAGATTAATGGATTAAATTGATTGACAATTCGTTATGCGTTTTTCGTTGTTAATGAATTGCTCGTTTTATATTGGAAGTAAATTTGAATTAAATGGCTGATTTTGATTATTAAATGCATTTTATTTATGCTATTGAAAAGGAAGTTTTGTATGTTATCGCAATAGAATTTAATTGAAAACTGTTGGATTATTATTTTAAAAAGGATTAAATTGAGAGTATTATTTGTAAATAAAGGTTTTTATTCCAAAAATGGAATTTTTGGGGTCAACTCTTCGATATTACCCAAAATTTGGGGAAATTGGAAGGCATGGACATTTTGGAGGATTTTGGTTGGAGAAGATATTGGGAGATGAAATTGGAGGATTGTGGATGGAGAAGGAAGGATCTGGGCAGCTGGGGATTGGGATTCTTCAGCCGATCTTGCCAGGAACGCGAGATCAGGTAGGATCAAACTCTCAATCTTAGTTTTTGTTTGGAATGGAAATGTTTATTTTCCTCATTGCTATTGGGTGTTGGGAAAACCCCATCGTGTTTGGAGAATTGGAATTTTTATCAAATCCCTGTGCTGGGCGTTTGTGGTAAATTTCGGACTGTGTGTTTTTTTATTAGCAAAATGTATTTATCTATTATCAAAGTTGCTGTGGGCGTTTTGGTTTTTAATTGGTTCCGAACTGTGTGTTTGTTCTTAAAAATTTATATACTACCTTTTTAGCGAGCCCGCGCGTTGCATGGTTCTCCGAACTGGGCGCGTGTTTATTTTTTTTTTAAAACCCGTGGGTTGGGGTTTGGAGGCGGGGAGCGGAGCTCCCCCACACCTCCTCCCCCATCCCCCGCGCGCAGCCCGTTCTCCTTGCCTTTCCCCCCCCCCCGTGGTGCTTACCTCCCGCTCTGCAGGCGTGTGGCTGCGGCTGCGGCCCACGGCGGTGGCCGCAGGGGCCGCGGCACCTGCGGGCACCGCCGCCCGCGAGCCTTCACCGCTTTCGGCTAGGGCTTGGGCGCCCAGCCTTCCCAGTTGGGAGGTGGGCCCCGCCCTCATCTTTTCTTGTTTATGCGTGGTGTTAAACATAGTTTATAAAATAGTTTTTTTTTAATGTATTTTTTTTATCACTTCAAAAAAAAAGGGGCATATAATAGTGGTATTATTATTTTAATGGTAAGATTTAAATTGTTTTTAAAAGATGTTTTTTTTTATATGTTTTTTTTAAAGAAAAGAAAATATATAATGGTTTTAATATTGTTTTATGAAGGATGTAAACCAAGTCTTGATGATGAGAAATGTGGCATAAATGGATTATGCCAAAGATTTTCCTTGTTAACGGATTATGCAAGCTTGAAATTTAATTGTGTATACCTGTGAAGGATCAATTATTGATATATTGGAGATTCTTGTTGAGTTAAAATATACCTTATTCACGAATAAATATATTGTTGAAGATTTTAACGTTGTAAGCCATCTGGAGATATTAGAAACGAATAATTAACCATTGGGCATTAGAAATTTTAACGATATGCTTTTGGAAACGATTATCTTCTGTTAGACGCTCTTTTTATAATTACATCGGTTGTCTGGATTTTATTAATATGGATTGGTTAAAACTCTTACGGCTTTATTGGCCTGCTCGATGTTTTGAAACATAGGAGTTAGAAAACCAAGAACGACTTATCCCTTGATGAGGTAGATAACTGTAACCTGTTTTTAGATCTTGTAGAAAACTTGATCGATTTTAATGCTTAAATCAATTTGAGAAAATATTGTCTTTTCTGATTATTGCATTGCGAGTTTAATTACTGTATTCGCTTTAATTATGAAACGGCATGTTTTGCTTTGTTTAAATAGGACCCTGTCGTATGGATTGACTTGGTGTACCTGTTTCAGTCCTCGAATTTTGAGTTGACTTTGGATTGTGATGTTGACTTAGTTGGTTATATCCTCTTGTGTGAGTCGAATGATGATTCATGGTTGACCTTAGTTGTCAGGTCTCTAGATAGAGTACTGTCAGTAAGTGATTACCTTTGAGTCGTGTTTGACCAGATGAATGTTTCTCTTCTTGAACTCCGTTCGTCTGACCATGTGTATTCCTTGGTTTGAGTTCGTCTGAGTTAGTCTAGTGTCGTATGGGAAAGTGGCTTTCGATTGGGGGCCGCGCCCAAAGTGGCTGCTGGATAACCCGTCGAAAGTGAGTCTAATAAGTGATAACCTAAATAGATTAGAATGTAATCTCTAAATAAGATA
This sequence comes from Cryptomeria japonica, assembly GCF_030272615.1. Lineage (NCBI taxonomy): Eukaryota > Viridiplantae > Streptophyta > Pinopsida > Cupressales > Cupressaceae > Cryptomeria > Cryptomeria japonica. Next base: position 114,698 of record NW_026729135.1, read on the forward strand.
ATGTGCCTCACACATGAGACGAGTGCTATCATAGATTCGACATGCTGTGAGAAGGCCTGAAATGGCAAACCACCTTCCTTGTCTTCACGAGAGGATGTGTGGGTCCACATGAGGCTTGGATGGGCCGGAAGTTCGGATTAGGTTGCCAGGGTTACCAGTGTATGGGCCGGGACCTATGAAGACTTGCCATGGTATCCATACCAGGTTGTGTGATGACACTTGTCCCTACGTTCGCTAGTGTGTTGTCGTTTTGTCCTATTTTGAGTACCCTTGTGAGTCGTCCTTTGTCTCTGCCCTTGTGAGAGTCGGTTCCATGTTAGACCTTGGGTGATGATGGCTCAGTTTATGGATGCTCTTCTGGACCTCTTGTTTTAGCTTTGATTATGTTCAGCTGGATCCTGTTCTTTGTAAGGATCGTTTATGTATTATGGACCGATGTGGTCATCTGTATATTATTTATGTATCGCCTTGATGGCTGGATAGTACTTGGTGTAACCTCTTGTACTCTTAACTTTATTATTTATGAGAGGGGGTCTTGCAGTTGCGCAGACCCGGAGATGTAGCCCTTTAGGGGTGAACTCCGAGATCATTATGGTGTTATGTGATGCGTTCTTTTATGTCTCTTACTTCAGCTTTATCATGTATGATTAATTTATGTTGAATGGTTAAGTGGATAATTGGAATTAACTATAAATGCTTATATTCAGTTCTTTCTTGAATGCCATGTTGATTGAATGCCTAAGTAGTTCAAAGGATATTTATCATAATGCATGTGTGAAATCGTCCTTTTAATGTAATAAGTTGGAATATGGAATAATGTATCTTAGAGTAAAGAATTATACTCAGTTGTCGTTAAGGAATTTAATATGCTTGGAAAGATCTCTTAAGTCATGATGAAATCCTAGTGTATTAGAATATGTTAGATGTATGGTTTGTAATTTTAATTGAAAAGCTTGAATGAGGTTGACGAATGGATCTTAATGGATGAATCTTTGTGGTGATTACATTTCCGTCCTTTGAAAGAAACTTATCCTGTTTATGAATTATCTCGTTATTAAAGATATTCAGCTTTTGGATTAATTGTGTGAGTAAAGTGTATTGTGAATATTTAAGTAATCTCGTTGGGAAACTCTTTAGGAGTTAGTTGAAGTCTTCCGCTATGTAATCTGAATCTTTGTTATCTTGTTGCATCTTATGTGTTGTAACCTTAAAAAAAAATTTGCGCTCTACTCTTGTAATTTTGGCTTATCCCTTCGGGGTTTCCTGGCGGGGCATTACAGAGGGTGACTCCCAAATTGTAGTACAGGCCTTGATCAAAGGCTATACACCGTGCTGGAAATTGAATAAATATGTACACAATATAAGTGAAAAGGTGAAATCTTTCCAAAATTATTGCATCTCGCATGTGAAAAGAGGAGGAAATGTCATTGCAGATGGGCTGTCGAATGAAGCGTGTGAGCTCGCGCTAGGGGAAGTGAGGTGGCATGACTGCAAAAAAGAAAGAGTGAGATGGAGTTAAGGCTATGTGCCAAGTTGGTACGTCAAAAAATTCAAATTTCATGTCAGACAACTGACTTTTCTTCTTAGTAAGGTCGAGTTAATGAGCATTTATTGTGGAATGCTTTCTAAAATAGCGACGATGGTGGAGTGGGTTGCATTGAATACTAATTTAGGAATGCTCGCACATTTAATGAGAAGAGTCGATAAGTTGGTGAAGACAAATTTTGACAGATTACATCAGAATTCTCTGCAATTCTTCAGTGAGTACCAAAATGGAAGCCAATTTCACTCTGTAGTCTTCCAAGTTAATGTCAGCTTTTTGAGGACCCGTCCCCCTAAAGAAGCTTGAGAAGATGTTTCTTGCAAAAGATCCATTATTTTTTAAGGCAATTCAACTGGTCTTGGGTGAAGAGGTGGCGGTTATCGGCCACAGATACAAATGCAGAGAGATATTTATTCTTTTAACATGGCGTGGGGACTGGAGTTGGGTTATACCTGTGAGGAAGTGAGAACAGTTCTCAAGAAAATCATTCCACAAGAGTACATGTTAAATTTGGAGTCCCTGCTGGAATGGGTTGTGTCAGGGTAGGGTTTCAATCTTGCTGAAGGCATCCCAGAGGAGAATGGGGAGTTGCAGGTGAGACACTCGTGAATTCAATTCGTTCGCCGTCGTGAGGAAGTCTGAGTTTGTTTTAAAGAAGACGCGAAGCGAGGATGGGAAGGGCTGACAATGTTTGTCTAGATTATGGATATCGAAGATGTAATTCCAAAGGAGGGTGGGGATGTGAGATTGGCAAAGAAGATGAGATACAGGAGACCGATTACGCGAAAATTATTAGCGGAATTGGCAAGACAGGGTGTAGTGGGTGGTGCGGCGGGTGGGAGAGATGGTGAGACAGAAAGACCAGCTTTGCGAGGGTTAGTGGCCGAAGATGCAGAAGCAAGAACTGGAGATTCAAACGCCTCTGTGGGAAGATGAGGATTTCACTGAATCAGGGTACCTCTGGGCACATCTTTTTGTTTAGATGTTTCTTTTTTAGTTGATAAACTTAAAACCTTATTTTCTTTTAAACGATAAACTCTTCGACCAACTTTTGGCATGACGTATTTTGAATTTCGTTACGGATGATGTGGGGGTGGGGTAGGGTCTGAGCAATATACATTTTGAAAAACTATGGTTTTAGATAGTAGGACTAGATGGTGGTTGGGGATGGTTTGGGGGAGTGGTTTCTTTTTTGGAAGTTTGATGCAAATGTACTTTTTAGTTTAAATAAATAAAATATAACTATTATCGATCAAAAAATATATATTAGAAGGTATTAAAACTAAAATTTAAAAAGAAAGTAAAAACTTTTACTATCAAAATATAAAAATTATTAAAAAAATAAAAAATAATAACTTACACACCTAAATTTATTATAATATTATTTAATTTTTCCCCCTAAAAATAAATAGTAATATATAATATAATATAATATTATTATATGTTATATTATATAACTATAAAGTAATATATGTCTTTTTAGGTGTGTTGTAAAATTTATCTTTTGATTTTTGACTGTACTAGGTTTCAGGGGCCCATCAAAGCCTGTTTTCCCATATTCAAAAACTATAAAATAATATATATAGATAGAAACACACAATATTATATTATATTATATAAATTTTCGTATCATCATATAATAAAATATGTTGTATTATATAAAATATTAAATATAAATATACTAGCTTATATATATATATATATATATATATATATATATATATATATATATATATATATATATATATATATATATATATATATATATATATATATATATATATATATATATATATATATATATAAGAAAGCCTAGAGATATCAAGGCTTTCATTTTTCTATTTTGTTGAGATATATTATATAATGAAAGCCTCAATATGTCTTGGCTTTCTTTATATATATATATTAGTAGCATCGCAACCCAAAAGAAATTAAACAAATAAATATTTATTAATTTATAAGTCCATAAACTTATTTTAAATTAATTATTTAAATAATTTGTAAAGAATGAATATTTATAATTGAGATTTTTTTTAAAATATCTTCATTTGGTTTAAGGTAGAATTTGGCTTAGGTTGAGGGTTCCATTTTGTATAATGTTAATTGGTTCATTTTGGCTTATTGTTTGTTAGGTTTACAATTAGGGTTTAAATTAATATAGTGTTCAATTAGGTTTAGTATTATTATTATTTAACTTGGATATATTTTAAAGTTATAATTAGGTTCACATTTGGGATTCAATTTTTTTAGGGTTATGGTTCAATTAATTTTGTGTTATAGTTAGGGTTCAATATGCTTTAGGATTGGTATTTAAATTAGTTTAGGTTAGGGGTTCAATTTTTTTAGTATTTAATTATGTTTATTGTTAGGGTTCAATTTAGATTAGTGTTATGGTTTAGTTGAGTTTTATGCAACATGAAGGTTCAATTTGATATAAGGTTAGAGTAAGATTTTATAAGGTTCATTATTAGAGTTAAATTTGGTTTACTATTAGAGTTACAATTAAAGTTAGAGTTCATTATGGTTTAGGTATCAATTAGATTTAATTAGGTTATTGTTCAATAAGAATCAATGTTAATTGAGTATTAGATTTATGGTCGAATTCGGTTTATTGTTGAATTAGGTTGAAGATTAGGAATGTATGTAGTTTAGTCTCAAGGTTAGGGTTCAACTTGGTATATTTAATTAATTTTAGGGTTAGGGTTTTATTGTTTTGGTGGTTTAGTTAAGTTTAGGGTTTGGGTTTATTTAAAGTTAGGGTTAATTTTATTTTGGTTTCTTGTGAAGGTTAGGGTTGTAGTGCCTCTCATAGACTTGCATTTTGATTTATGCATTAATAGACTTATTTAGACATACGATTGGTTCTTAGATGTCATCAATGATGCTAGTTACTCTATGTGGATATATGTTATACGATATGACTCATGGATTTATATGTGTTTGGTGCTCATGTAGATTATATGACATGATGTTATAATGGTGCTAACCCTATTTCATGATCATGTTTCCATGCGATGTTTTGATGTTATATTGTGTGATTGTCTTCGTGAGTAGAGACCATGTCATATAACTCATAGCGAGCAGGATATGTCATCGCAATTCTCTATCACATGTTTGTTTATTATGATGTGTATGTATTGTATATGTTGTGTTTAGTGTTAAATACAGGTTTGTAGGTACTAGACATCGACTCCACTTGGCTTCATAGGTCTGAGCGTGTCTCTATCCCAATGGAAAGTTGTTGGAGATGACATAGTTTCCCTCACACACTCTAGGTTTAAGCTGCATACCTTGTTAGTTGTGCCATAGTGCAAGTTAATGTTAGAGTCTTGAGTTGTGATTGTCCCCTTTGTTCGCATAGGGTGATGTGAGTCTATGATTATTTATTTGGAGATGTGCGATTGTTTAATTATTTAATATTTATTTTGATTTGATTTGATTAATGTTTATTTGATTTATTGTTTAATTAGAGCTTCTTCTTTTTTATAGATAATGAGCCATTGGCCGAATAATTTTATTATCTTTTAAAAAAATTACAACCTGATTCAATGTGGGCATCGGTAGGAAAGAACTGGGTAAAGAAAACCTTCGGTCTTGCCCAAGGAAGACAATTCCTAGAAACATACTAGGTGTTTACATATAGTGGCGATCAGCCTCTATATAGCTATACAATCGACATTAAACTCTGAATTACATCTTTCTTGATTATTACAAGATATTTGCATCATCTTAAAGGAATAGATCAACTGTCTTGTCTTCCAGAAATAGGCTTCTTTAATTCGGATACGAGCAAAGTTCAGACCTGCCAACTATCCTACTATCTTCATCACACAAATTAGTACTGAAAGTAAGCTCGCTAATAGCATCTATTTACCATCATAACCTAAAATTGCAATACTAAATGCATAATCATTACTCACAATCTTACCTAATAAGCATTCTGAAACTAGTCATTCCTTTACTTAGAGTCCTACCATTAAGCTCATCATTAGTATCCAAGTAAGCCATGAAAAGTCAAAGAAGGCATTCCCAAAATATTTATCTAATCAAGGTGAGAATGTTTAGATGTTAGTCTCTTCATCAACCAAAATGTCGTAACAATGCCAATCCAAAGTATAGGCCAACCTTGTCGAGGAAATAGCCGAAGACTACTATTCTACCAAGGTTAGTCAACAGATAGCTGTCCTATCAAAATATTCTCTAGAGAATAAAATTAAATCCATGTTTAGCCCATATCCATAAGCAACAAAACCAGTCACGACAAGGATACATTAAAGTAGAAAGGTGAAAGAGGACAATGAATCTGGAACCAGATAAGATTCAAAACTAACTCCGTATTTCTCCCTCACTGTCTCTATCTCACTCTATCTCCCCTTTCCACCTCTCTCTATTACTTGTCTCTGTCACCTTTATCTCTCATTAATGTTCCCTCTATATCTATCTCCCGGTCTCTCCCCCCTCTCTATCTATAACTTATTACTATCTATATATCTCTATCTCTCACTCATACACAAACACTCCTTATTTCTTCCTCATTGTCTCTATCTCACTCTATCTCCCCTTTCCACCTCTCTCTATTACTTGTCTTTGTCACCTTTATCTCCCATTAATGTTCCCTCTTTATCTATCCCCTGGTCTCTCCCCCCTCTCTATCTATAACTTATTATCTCTACATCTCTCTCACTTTATATCTTTACCTCTCTATTACTCTCTTTATCTCCCCCTTACTCCCCTCCCTATCTCTTTCTATCCATATCTCTCTACCGCTATTTCCCTACCTCCCTCTATCTCATTACCTCTCTCTTATTCACTCTATCTCTCCTACCCTCCCTATCCTTCTCCATATCTATATATCTCCCTCTATCCATATCACTCCCCTCCATATCTATCTATTAAGTTATTTTTCCCTCTCCCTTCCCTCCCTCTCCTTCTCTTTTTTTCTTTCTCTACCTCTATCTCCTTACATCTCTCCCCCAATCATTTTATCTCTCCCACTTTATATATTGGGCCATCTTTCTCTCTCTCCCCTACTCTTGATCTCCCTCCTCTACATATCTTCCCCCCTTTCCCTTTGTCTTTCTCCCTCCACCCGATCTCTACTCTCCCCATCTCACTCCCTTGCTCTCTTTGTATCCCTTATATATATCTAGATTTATACCCCTCTCCCCCCCCCCCCCCCTCTCTCTCTCTCTCTCTCTCTCTCTCTCTCTCTCTCTCTCTCTCTCTCTCTCTCTCTCTCTCTCTCTCTCTTTCTCTCTCTATTCCCATATAACTCTCTCTCTCTCTCTTCCCATATAACTCTCTTTTTCTCTTCCCATAGATATCTATATCACCCTCTTTCTCTCTACCTCTCTTTATCTCCCTCTATTTCTCTCAATCTCTATTTCTCTATCTCCACTTCTTTATGTTTGTATGCCTCTCTATCCATCTAATCATCTCTCTCTTTCTCTCACCCTCTATATCTCCTTATATATCTATATATCTCCAACCCTACCTCACTATTTATATATCTCTAAACATGTTTCCCTCTCTCTATCCATACATCTCTCTCCCTGTATCTCCATCTCCCTCCTTTTAAATTTTTTCCATAATATAATGCCCCAAGCTTTCACACAAGACATTAATTAAACCATTGAACAAACAATTTTTTTGCATTGTACGTGACATTCACATAGTGCATTATAGACCAATGTGCACACAAGGTATCAAGATAAGCACAATGACACACAAGATGACATCACCAATGCATCAAGTGTAGAGGCGCAAATTGAAAGACTTCACTAATCATGTGAAAGGTAATTGTTAAATTTGTTGCACAAACAACATCATTTTCTAAATTGTGTATTGATTGAGCTTATGCGTTGCAAATGTATGCAACCAATAGACCAAAAATTAATCCTAATCGACCTTCCACACCTCTTCGTCATACCCATTGCACACCAAGGTGCAATTGCTAGTTTAAACCATTTGTTCAATCCTATAGTGTTTTTAGTTATATGGAAAATGTTTCATATAACTCTATTTGATAAATCTATGTTGTTTTGTAAAGTTTTTAAAAAAAATGATTTTGATTGTGATTATATTCTACATTCTACAGATCTTAATATATGAATCTTCCTACTACAAATCCTAATACATGAATCTTCCTATTCTTTATTTCAAAGATTTGATGTTAGTGATAAATAAATGATTTCTATATGATAAATTATTATATTATTCAACTTAAAAAAAACAAAAACTTTTTGTGATATGTTACTTTGGTCACTATTCTTCTTTATCGTTTCAAATCAACTATGCTCACTAATTGTTTTAGTAGGTATTTACAACATGATGGTTTGTAATTTTTTAAAGTTGAATGCCATTGTGAGGTAGGTAGGCAATTTTAGATTGAAAGATACTCATTATTAGTAGCACTTGCATCAAATGGAGGTGCAATGGTTACACCAATAGTAAAATATGCATTAAGTGATATATTGGAGGGTATGAATTGAAGAATGTGAGAAATGAATATAATAGCATCCTGATATTAGTTTGTTAAGTAGGGAGCTTTCATCACCACATTAAATTCACTTTCTTCTGCAAACATTCTTTGTTCAAGGAATTATTCACAACTTACGTCATGTCTCATGTAAAATGAAACAAAAAGATCAAAATAATGTTTTCAGATTTGATTTTTTTGTATAAAGAAATTGATTATATAAGTATATTTGATTATAAATTTACAATATATATTCTTTATTTTATTTTATCAATAAAGGGCAATAGCTGGAATATATTTAAAATATAGTATAATATTACATTAGAAGTCTATAAAACATTAAAAGATGAAAAGCATACCATAAGAAAATTAGGAAAAAATGCCCAACTAGAGCAAGAGACCAGAGCCCAGCGAGTAAAATAAGACCATTTCTACATACAAAACAAAGTTAAAAGTTTCAAATGAGAGACCAAAGAGAACAAAAGACTCTCAAAGCATATTCTTTTTTTTTTTATCAATAATATTTTGTATTTTATTGAATAAAACTAAATAGTACATCTTCATCTGGATTATATCCCTCAAACCACCCAAAAAGTCACCCATAAAAGACTCCAAACGACCCATAAAAAAAGTATCCATAAACCCGTAGTCTGCACAAACCCTACCGCACATCTACAAGTATGAGAATGTCATATAGATAGTGCCAGACAAAAAACTGGCATAAACTATTCAAACTGTTCTAACTGAAAGTTCAAATTTTCAAAACAAGAATTTAACATAAAAAAGAAATGGCATGAAGAGGTACCCTTCCCTGCAGCATGTTTATCTCTCTTTCTTCACCGCCCTTGCATTCGATGAGCTCGTAGCTTCCCTAGCCCTGTTCACTTCACCAGTCTGTTTGTTAGCCTGCGATATATTCTGCTTGGCCATTTCCGTACTTAGGTGTCTGGTTATTAGTCACATCCTTTGTTCCTCCTCCACCACCCCAACTTCCTCCTTCACCTGCCTAATAATCTCCTCCAATTCCATGATTTGAATGTACATTATCAGGCCCTCCCAACCTCTCCTCGCATCATCCTGAAATCTTGCTTTTACTTCTTCTCGATGTCTCATAAAAGGAATTCATGCCTGCCTCTAAGCTCAACGTGCTCCTCCAGAATGCCTTCCGAAACATTAAAGCCGCATCCCGGGACAATTGTTAAATTTGTTGCACAAACAACATTATTTTATAAATTGTCTATTGATTGAGCTCATGTGTTGCAAATGTATGCAACCAATAGACCAAAAATTAATCCTAATCGACCTTCCACACCTCTTCGTCATACCCATTGCACACCAAGGTGCAGTTGCTAGTATAAACCATTTGTTCAATCCTATAGTGTTTGTAATTATATGGAAAATGTTTCATATAACTCTATTTGATAAATCTATGTTGTTTTGTAAAGTGTTAAAAAAAATGATTTTGATTGTGATTATATTGTACATACTACAGATCTTAATATATGAATCTTCCTACTACAAATCCTAAGACATGAATCTTCCTATTCTTTATTTCAAAGATTTGATGTTAGTGATAAATAAATGATTTCTATATGATAAATTATTATGTTATTCAACTTAAAAAAAACAAAAACATTTTGTGATATGTTACTTTGGTCACTATTCTTCTTTATCATTTCAAATCAACTATGTCACTAATTGTTTTTGTAGGTGTTTACAACATGATGGTTTCTAATTTTTAAAAGTTGAATGCCATTGTGAGGTAGGTAGGAAATTTTAGATTGAAAGCTACTCATTATTAGTAGCACTTGCATCAAATGGAGGTGCAATGGTTACACCAATAGTAAAATATGCATTAAGTGATATATTGGAGGGTATGAATTGAAGAATGTGAGAAATGAATATAATAGCGTCCTGATAGTAGTATCATAGTGTTCTAGTAGTAGTATCCATCTGCGAACTGACCCCTACCTAGCATCCATCTGTCAATAACTACTTCTGATCAACATAACCTTTACATAAAAGCAAGATCTGATATATATTTTCTAAAGAGAATTAAATAAATAATAAAGCTATCTTTTACATGCATTATATGAAAGTACTTTTATCAATATTTATCCCTAAATAAGAAAAAAAGATTTACAATCTAATAATTTATTTATTTTTATATAAAGGAAGATCTAGAAGCTATTTTTTTTATAATACAAATTTCTCATATGTAAATGAGAGATGACAAAAAAGAGAACCTAGCTTATCGAAGCTCGATGTTGAATCCTCTAGCTATCCTTTTTTATCCTTCCTTGCAACTTGAGAGAAATCTTCAAGAATAACTTAACAATCCTACAACGAAAATGAGACTACCAAAGAAGATCCTACTACTAAAACTTGGAAGATTTTTCTTCAAAACATAATCAACTCCCTCTTATGGAAACTTGCATACAATATATAAGAAAAATCCCTTAATTCCACTATCTAGAGAAATTAATTAGAAATGAGATTCTTTTCCAATATTGGACTCATGCAAACATTGATTAAAATCCTAGTGGGGGAGTTACATGCAAGGTATTGAAGATTCCTCTAGAAGCTTCTAATTCCTCCTACAACATGTGCGATAATTGGGAGTGGGAAAATAAAAACAAAAATAAAACAATTAATGCCTTTTGAATTATATTCTCCAAGTGTGTGTGTGGGTCCATTATTTATTCTTTTATAATATTCATTTAATTATTTTCAATAGCTCAACCAAAAATATAATAGAATTGTATCAAATCAAAAAGTGATAAAGGGTTGTGACATCCTCCCCCCCTTAATTTTTGCATCGTCCGGATGCACTTATTGAATGCATCCAAACGAGCCTACCCATGTCGCATTCCTTTCATCACATTGATTCCATTGTACTTTGCATTGATCAACCTCTCTGTTGCGCAATTGGCACTGGCGCCTCTCCAAGATTTTGAACGGCTCTATCATTATTCCTCCCATTTCCTGGACCTGTAAAGCATCCCAATTCAAAATATGTTTCTCATCAGGTACATACTTTTTAAGAAGAGATACATGGAAGACATCATGGATTTGGCTCAACTGGGGAGGTAAGGCCAACCGGTATGCAACTAGATTAATCCTTTCCAATATTTCAAAAGGTCCAACATAATGAGGTGCAAGCTTGGTCTTTTTCCCAAACCTTATGGAACTCTTGTGTGGCCTAACCCTTAGGAAGACTTTCTCTCCCACCTCAAACTCCCTTGGTGTCCTGTTCTTGTCTGCATAACTTTTCTGCCTATCTGAGGCTTCCTTCAATCTTTGCCTAATTTCCTTAGTTTTCCTTTCCATTTCCTTCAACATATCTAGTCCAACAATTACTCTATCCTCAAGACTATCCCAACTCAAAGGTGTTCGACATGGCCTACCATACAATGCTTCGAAAGGTGCCATTCCCAAAGATGTTTGATATGCATTATTGTAAGCAAAATCTACTAGAGGTAGTTAATTTTCCCATTTCTTCTATTGGTCCATGCAGTACATGCGAAGTAGGTCTTCTAAAATCTGATTTGTCCTTTCTGTTTGGCCGTCGGTTTCAGGATGGTATGCAGTGCTAAAATTTGGTTGAGTTCCTAGAGCTGTTTGAAGAGTTGTACAAAACCTTGAAGTGAACCTAGCATCTCTATCTGATATGATTTTCTCTGGCATTCCATGCAACCTAAATATTTCCTTAACAAAGCGCCTAGCCAAGGTAGGTGCATCATCCGTCAAATTCCCTGGTATAAAGTGTGCCACCTTAGTGAGTTTTTCAATTACCACCATTATTGTATCATGCCTAGAAGGTGACATGGGCAACCCTTGCACAAAATCCATGCTAATAACTTGCCACTTGTGTTGAGGTACATCGTGTAACTGTAACAATCCAGCTGGATGTCTATGTTCTGCCATTACTCTTTGACACTCCAAACATATAGCCACATACTTGACTATGTCATTCTTCATCCCTTGCCAAAAGTATAACTTCTTCAGGTTTGCATAAAGTTTGTTAACTCTCGGGTGCCCTGAATAAGGGGCATTATGAGCCTCCGACAAGACTACTTTCCTTAAGTCTCCTGAATTTGGAATATAGATTCTATTATTGTATCTGAGCAACCCATCTTCATTTAATGTATACCCTTCAACCTTAGGATTGGTTGGATCATATTCTAAAGTCAATTTTACTTGCTCATACCATGGGTCATGTCCCTGCTCATCCATTACTTGTCTTTTGAAAGAAGTTTTCAATGTTGCTATAGTCATCAAGTGTGTCCTTCTACTTAAAGCATTTTCCACCCTATTTTCCTTCCCCTTAATATATTCAATTTCAAAATCATATTCACTTAGAAACTCTAACCACCTTCTTTGTCTAGCATTTAAGTGGGGTTCGGTAAATATGTACTTTAGTCCTTGGTTATCTGACTTTAACTCAAAGGGCTTCCCTAGTAAGAAGTGTCTCCATTTCTATAGGGCATGCACAATCGCTGCTAACTCTAAGTTGTGGGGTGCTTAATTAACTTCATGAGTCTTTATCTTCCTAGATTGGTAAGCTACTACCCCTCCATCTTGGACAAGTACTCCTCCTAAACCTTCGATAGAGGCGTCAGTTACGACTGTGAAGTGTCCATTTGGATCTGGTACCTTTAGAATGGGTGCTGAAGTTAGTTTCCCCTTCAACATTTGGAATGCCTTATCACTTTGTTCTGTCCACACAAACCTTTTACCCTTCCTCTGTAATGAGGTGATGGGGTTTACTATCTTAGAAAATCCTTCCACAAACCTCCTATAGTACCCTGCTAGCCCCATAAAGCTTCTTACCTCTGAAACATTTTTAGGGATTCGCCATTCTACTATTGCCTTTATCTTATCTAGATCAACTGCTATTCCTTCCTTTGATATTATATGCCCAAGGTAGTGAATCTTTTCCTCGAAGAAGGCACATTTTGACAATTTCCCATATAAGTTATGTTCCCTCAACCTTTGCAAAACAATTTGTAGGTGTACTAAATGTTCCTCCTCATTTCTAGAGTAAATCAATATGTCATCCAGAAATACCAAAACAGATTTGTCCAAGTAGTCATGGAGTACACTATTCATTAGGTTCATAAATGCAGCTGGGGCATTGGTTACACCAAAAGGAACACCTCTATCAATGTCCCCTATCAATGGTGTCTACTATAGCTGGAACACCCCTATCAATGTCCTCAAGGTTAGGTAACTGACAGCGAGAGGCTTCAATTTCCAATTTCTAATTGAAGAGGTTTTGCTCAAGAATTTTCCTAGCTTCAGCTACTTTTCTCAGTTTTTCCATCACTAATTGTTGGGCATTAAGGGTCCTCGGGGTTGAGAGATGAGTAGGGGTACCAACCGGTTTAGTTGGATTAAAGGGAGGAGGCTGAGCAGCGGCAAGGGCCGTCTTGATAGCATTTATGTAGCCTAGGATGGATTTAGCCATCGAGGGGGTCGAGGAGGAAGGGGGAAGGTTGTGGGCGAGCGGAGAGGGGGAAGGAGAAGATGCAGGTGGGTGCGGGGGCTGGAAGGGACATGAGGGGGGGAAGTGGGGGTAGGTTCAGAAGGCGAGGCTTTAGGTATAGGGGGGGACCAGAGGCCTGAGTCTTAGACTTTGAAGATTTATTTAATAATAAGGGACATTTACTTCTAAAATGGCCACTAACCTTACAAAAATGGTAGGCATCAATTCCACCCATATACTCAATTGAACAACAGTAATTTTTATTGTTAAGGCGAATAACAATTTCAGCAGGGTATACCATACCTAGTTTCAAGGCAATGAGAAGTCTAGCATCAAGATGAGGGAGTACCGAGGGAGAAGAGTCGATTTTTACAATTTTCCCCAAGGGTTCTGCAATTTTATCAACACAGGACCAGAGGAAGGCCGGGACATTGTTAATGGTTATCCATTTCGGGTAGGAATGGGCGAGAATTTAATCGTTACAAGCCTCAGGGTCCCAACGAACAACCCTAAAAGATGAATTCCCTACCGACCAAAACTGCTTATTTACAATTTTGCTTTTGGCTGGAGCTTGGTTGGATTTTGGCTTGTCTTTGTGGGGAGCTCTTCTTCAGCTACATTCCATCACTTCTGGTTGTAGGTTGGAGCTTGAGCCTTTGTATCATTTTTACTTTAATGGCTTCCCTTTATGCTTTGTGTCTGCACATTGTTTGCAAGAGATGGGTTGAAAATAATATTTATTCAGTGGTTTTAATATTGTTTTAGAAATAAATATTTGGGTAGAAACTTTATATTGTATGGTGTTTTTGTATAGTTGCTTCCGAAAAATATATTTTTGGTTTCTTGAGAATGTCGTTCACGGCTCTGTACACTTCCTGAGAAATGTTTCTTCCTCTCTGAGAACTTATTTGGTTGTTGGGATGCTTTAGAATCCCCTTTCTGAATAGGATTATCCCGTGTGTGTTTTGTTGGGTTGTTCAGAGGTTCTGTGAGTGTTTATTCTGGTTTATTTATGTGTTTTACCGTGAGAAAACCTTTGATATATTTTTATTTATACTTGATTAGATTTTATTTATTTATGCCCTTTTATTCCTTATTTCTCAGTGACCTTGTTGGTCTTTTTTTCATGAGATTCGGTTAAGTATGATTTTATATTTTTGCCAAAAGTTTTCTTAAGTTTTTTGTTAAATTTATGTATTTGTGTTGTTTCAGCAAAAGCGCTAACTTGTTGCGTAAACATGCTAACCTATTGGTTAAAAACGCTAACCTGTTGGGTAAATGCGCTAACCTGTTGGGTAAATGCGCTAACTTCCTGGGTACGTGTTTTTCAAAGATTTGCAAGTATTTTGATTAATTTTTCTGATTGAATTGGTGTACTATAGGCTTTATTGAGGGTTGCTAATATTTTCCAGATTTGGCTTTGATCAGTTTTGATGTATTTTGATGGTTTTATGTATATTTACCTCTCCATGTCTTTGTGAATGTTTTAGACTCTCCATGTTGATGAGTAAGTTATATTATTTTTTTGAGACTAGCAAGTGGATTGGTCTTGCTGTGATGTTATCTTCTTATTTGATGACAAATTTAATGGCTTGGTTATGCCTTGTATTTATTGGCCAAGAGGCTCATTTTGTTATATTTGATGTTGTTGTAACCTTGTGTATGTTGCAATAGTATGTGTGGATGTTCTTGTGTATGTTATATTTTCATGTTTTATTATGGTTTACAGTCTCTTGTGATTTATTGTTGGGCCATATTAGGGGAAGTGGGCTTCCTTGTGATGACCAGAGTCACGAGAGATAGGCTTGCCTGAGGCTCCTTGTAAGGATGCATGAAGACTAGACCTCGGGGCACATTGAAGTTTACCATGATTCATAAATAAGTGATAACTTAATAATTGATGGGTTGGGTAGCTAGATTCATTAATAAGATAATAAATTGATTTGAGCCTCACGACTTAGTTCTAGGGAGGATGTTTAAGGATAAGCATGAGAAGGCCATGAAGACGATAAGATAATCTCCCTTAGTCTCCCATACGTTGAGATGGGTCCACATGTCCATCAGGCTAGTTCCTTATGTTATGAGGATGACATGTGATGACACTCCACTCCTACATGTGTCCACCTTGATGATTTATAATTATGCATTGTTGGAAGCATTTATGTCTTGTTAAGTTGTATGCCTCTGGGAGTTTATTTTTGTAGTAATGTGTGGGTTCTTGCATGAGAGTCCTTGTGTGCTTAGTCTCTTTAGTTAGGGTACCATTTTAGGTTTAGAGTGTGTGTTGGGACCTTGTGTCATCTCCTAGCGCGGGGGTGGTTGGTTCTTTTTAGCCTTTGAGATGTTCTCTTGGATTCTTCGTGTGTGGATATGGATTCTTCTTCATGATGATTATGGATGTACCTTGTAGAAAATTTATGTAATGAATATAATGGAGTTCATGTAATGTAATATTCTTGTATGTAGTAGTTGGAAATTAGGATTATGTCATAAATTATAATAAGACATTAGAGATGTAATTGTATTATTGTAAGGATGTGATCTTATTTACCTTCAAATAGAATGGGAGTTGCAATATGGTTTAATTGTATTATTTTATGTAATTTTGAGGATGTATAATGGAATGTAAAAGAAAATTGGGATTAAAAGGTATTGAGGCCTTAGAATATAGCTAACAGGAAATGGATTGATTTGCATAGCAATGGAATGTATATCATGCTAGATGAATAGTAAATGAGTTTTATATGATGAATGCCATGCACTTGTATTAAAAGTAATGGATTTATAGTTCTATATGTTTTCAAGTTAATAAATGAACTCTATGATTGAAGGATTAGTGTGATGTTGTGCTTGCTCATGCCTAAGTAAAGAAATAAGAAAATATAGTTTATACTTTATGAGTAGATAATCATAATAGATGGAATGAGATCATATTAGTATTAAATGAGATTGAAGTAAGTTTAGGTGGATTAGTAAAGATGGATTATACCCATGCAATAATATTGCATTGTCATGGAAAAGGATAAAGAGCATGTAGATAGGGAATGATGGGTTAAAACACATTTGGTTTTGGTGCATAAAATGAATGTAGGATTAAGGAAATGGATTGATTTGCATAGTAATTGAATGTATATCATGCTAGATGAATAGTAAATGAGTTTTATATGATGAATGCCATGCACTTGTATTAAAAGTAATGGATTTTTAATTCTATATGTTTTCAATTTAATAAATGTACTCTATGATTGAAGGATTATTGTGATGTTGTGCTTGCTCATGCTTAAGTAAAGAAATAAGGAAATATATTTTATACATTATGAGTAGATAATCATAATAGATGGAATGAGATCATATTAGTATTAAATGCGATTGAAGTAAGTTTAGATGGATTAGTAAAGATGGATTATACCCTTGCAATAAGATTGCATTGTCATGGAAAAGGATAAAGAGCATGTAGATAGGGAATGATTGGTTAAAACACATTTGGTTTTGGTGCATAAAATGAATGTAGGATTAAGGGGTTGTCTTGCATTTTTAAAAGAAGAAATGCAATATGCTAGTAGAATGATAGAACATAATGCATATCATGATGGATATATAATCTAGTAGGTTGCATATCTCATGACTAGGAAATTAAATATGATGCATTAATCCAAGATGAAATATGTTTGTCGTGTGAGTGGGATGTCATTATGGAAGTTAAATTAAGTAATGATATTGAAGTACCCTAGGGAAAGATTTATGGTGTTATGTTATTTCCGCTCGTGTTAATTAATGAAATGTGTAATGATGTATGTTCATAATGGGTAAATGGTTAATGAATGTAGTTAGATGGAGATGTTATGTGTTACATTAGTTGTTATTAGATGTTAATAAATTATTTTTTATCTCCATTAGTATGTTAGATGTCTAGTTTCTCTAGGGTGTTTTGGCGGGCATTACATTTGGTATCAGAGCCCATGTTGCAAACACTGGGATCTATGGTTAAGGATGTTGCTATTAGTCTTGTGAATGTGCTTTGACGTTCCTTTGAATCAAGTTTCTCTTTGAGATTTGTGTTGGAAGAAGTGTCATTGGAATTTCAAAAATCTTAGATGTTTGTGCCTTGTGTTTTCTCTAATGCCTTTTAGGAATCATAATTTTAAGCAAAGTATGTATTCACTTCATATGCATGTCTTTAGAATAAGAGAAATGTCTATACGATCCTATCCGATCTTGCTTGCCTTGCAAATTTCTAGTGCTTACTTGAATGATAAAGGTTGTTCTCTTTATATATAAATAATTATGTAGTAGAATGAGAAAAGAATGTGTGTATCCTCTTAACTAATGTTATGTTCATAAAATTAGTTTGTTATGTTGATCTTCCTATGGATAGCAAGATGAAGTGTTTTTATTATGCATTTAGGAATAATTTAGTATAGATCATGATGTGAAATCGAAGAACTTGTATGTGATGCATCTGTATATATAAAAGTAGCTTAATAATACCTTTTCCTTATTTTAATCTCCTATTTGTAACGTAAGAAAGTTAGTTAGTGATGTATGGGTACCCAATAGAACTATCAGCTATTTGTATATGTTTGATTCTGCATGTAAGAAAAGATTGTTTGAGAAAATCATATATTTCAATAAATTTGATATTTATAGTTGCTTTTGTAATAATTAGGAGACCATATGGAAAGTTGAAATTGCATATCATAAAAGGATGTAAGTAGCTGCATTTGACATGACTAGGAAATTCAACTGATTATGCACAAATTTGTGTGTGTATTGATGGTGTGGTAGTATCCTTTCTTTCTCATCTCTCTTTTGGGTAAACGTTACAAATACTTAAGAGTTTGTGAAATAAAAGGGTCGAAATCATCATTGGTGGAATGAATTTGCATATATTAAAGAGAATTTTGGATGTAATAAATTTGCAATGAAGGTTGAAATTTAAGTATTGCATTCATGATCTCTGTTATTTTAAAAAGGAAAAATTGATTAGATAGAATATCTCACCATTTAAAAAAAAAAAAATCACAAAACCAATAAGTTAAAAGACTAGATGATATAAATATGTGTATTGAAGTGAGGATTGATGCATTGAATATGTAGGAGTTGTAATAATACCATAGTGTATTTATTTGGTTTGGCAAGATAAAAGTTTTAGCCTTGAGTAGGAGATGTGTGGCTTTGAAGAAATGTTTTTGATTGATTAGATGGATAGATTAAGAAAGAATGTTACCTCCTTACCTTATTTGAATTTTAATAAAGTGCTTCCTTCACAAATGTTGGTGAGATAATTTATGATAAGTAGTCGTATGAATTTGTACTGGGTTTCTAAATGTCAATTTTCCTTGAAATGTTGAAAATACATAGTCTATGAATGATAATAATCAAGTAATGGTAGTCCAAGTGTGTTTGAATAGAATGATGCATATGGGTCAGTTCAAGAAGATGAGTCCACTTTTTGGCCAAAAAGTGGAAGTGTTTTCCCTGATTTTCAGATTTTGTCTCATTTGAGCTTAAATTTTGAAACACTTGGATATTGAATCTTGGAAAAAGTCAGGAATATAAAAGATATCCCTCTGAGTTTACTTTCCAAATATGTAATTTATTTTAATACCCACATAATAAAAAATAACTTTTGGAATGGAGTTCTAAAAAACTATTTTTTAAAAATGCATGTTTCACGACCATACCATGCATGTGTCCGACCCACACTTTTTGACACAATTAAAATTATTTTCTCAAACCGTTTTGGGAAATGGTTTGTAACTCACTAAAGATTGATGAGCATATTTTTCTGTATTTTTTTAAAAAATATTTTATTTTTAATGACCGTAATTATGTTTTTAAAAATTTGACGTGTACGACCCACATAATTTGACATAAACTGAACATTTTTTTTTATTTTTTTTGTTAAATAGAAAATAATTTTGTGTAGATTGATGACATATAATTTTTTTTTCAAAATTCATTAAAATAAAAAAGTTATTAAATTAACAAAATTAGTTAATATTTCAAGTTTATGGACCCGATTTAGTATAAATTAAATGAAAAATAGTTAAAATAATCAATTTTTAAATAAATTTACATATTTAGAATCTAGACAGTACAATCTAAAATGAGTTTTAATTTCGTATAAAAATTCTCTAATTACAGGCACGTAAATTATTTCAGAAGATCATATTTGTGCTTTCATTCATGGAGATTTGAATTTGCAGGTCCATGTCTTAGGTGTGGCCATCCCAGGCCTATCTCAGGCCTAATCCCGAGTCAGGTGGTGGGTTGTGGAATCAAATTTGACAGAACAGGCCCCCGTTTTCAAACAAGGGCGGCTTGAGGAAAAAAAAGGAAAAATACGATTTAAAACCGGGGGCCCGTTTTTAAAAAAGCGGGCCCTCGTTTGTAAAAAGCGGGCCCCCGTTTTAGAACAAAACGAGGGCCTGTTTATTTTTGCTTCGGGCCCCCGCTACCTTTCAGCTCGGGAACCCGAAGCATAAACGGGCCCCCGTTTATAAGAGCGCATTTTCCAACGCCCGGACTTCCGCAAATTTGTTATAATATGTTTATGTTAAAAGGAATCTTTTAACTAATGTTTTCTAGTTGTCACCCTAACTCTTACGACTTCTAGGAGTAAATCGAGTCTAAGTGGAGGAGGATGTAGTGTCCACCCTTGAGTTGACTTGTTTTGATTAGAGTTGACTTTTATTTCATGCGTGGTAGACTTATCTCGACTATTTATGATGGTTTGGATGATGTTTATTCATGTGTTTTAGTTACGCATTGTGATGATAAAAATTATTGGGCATATTCTATTTTGGATGATTTATACGATGTTGATACTATCATTATTGATCATGTGATTTGATGGATACTATATGCTTACTATGTGATACATTATCGATAGATTATATTGATCATGGATTTGATGGTGATTATGATTATGCTAACCCTATTTCATGATTACATTTGATGAGATTATTATGAGATATTTTTTACTATCTTTGTGATAGATACGATTCCACATCACTCATTGCGAGCAGGATGTGTCGACACAACTCTCTATCACTTGTCTGTTATGATATATATGTATATGTTGTATTATCGTTTTGTGGTTGTAGGACCTTGCAAGTACCAAACATCGACTATGTAACCCAGATTCACATGTCTAAGCGTGCCTTTAATTCCACTGGCTTATGTGGTTTGGATATGACATGAGTTCCTCTCACTTACTCTAGGTCTAAGATGTGCACCAAGTGTCGTAGCGTCTTGGCATAATTCGCCACGTCAGTTAGTGAGTTTGATCTTTTCAGTATTGTGAGTATGTTTAGACACGGTTGATTTATTTGATTATGTTTAGATTCATTATGTGATCCTTGATGTGTGGTTTTATAATTAATAATGCTTATTTTAATGCATTAAATTTATTGGCTTTGAGTATAATTTAATTATTTGATATTTGATGGTTATTTATTTTGTGTGATTTTAATATTTATTTGGTATTTATTGTTTAATCTTTATTGAGGTTTGATCATTTATTTGATATTTAATTATTTAATTATTTATTTATTTATTCATTTAATGTTTATGGTTTAATTACTTATTTGGTATTTAATGTTTATTTATTTATTTATTATTGATTTATTGTTTAATTGGCATATATTTATTTATTGTTTATTATTTAATAGGGCTTTTATATTTTAATGTTGGTTAATATTTATTTGTGGCTTTTAATTTATTTATTGAGCCTTGGTTATTTTATATTTATTTATTTAGTCAGCTTTTATTTTATTAGCCTTGGCAACATATATTTAATTATTTAATTGGTTTTATTTTAAATGGTCGGATTAGATATTTAATAGGGCATGGTCATTATTGTTTGTGCATTAGTAATCAATACTTTATAATATCTTATTACATTTCTCTTGTTACTTGGTAAATGATATTTTATATAATTTTAGCTATTTCTCTTATTACAAGAGTAAATGAGTTTATTATATTCCCCACCTACCGTTAAATGATATTGGCTTGATTATTTATGAGATAATAATTAATTAATTAATTTATAGCTTATGTTTATTTAATAATTTGACTTTCATTTCCTAAGTGGGGTGTATGAACACATTTTGCAAACATTTTTCCTTTGGCTTTGGATTTACACTTAGATTTTGGCTGGAGCTTGGTTGGATTTTGGCTTGTCTTTGTGGGGATCTCTTCTACAACTACATTCCATCACTTCTGGTTGCAGGTTGGAGCTTGAGCATTTGTATTATTTCTATTTTAATGGCTTCCCTGTATGCTTTGTGTCTACACATTGTTTGTGGGAGATGGGTTGAAAATAATATTTATTCAATGGGTATAATATAGTTTTGAAAATAAATATTTGGGGAGAAACTTTATATTATATGGTGTTTTTGTATAGTTGCTTCTGAAAAGTATGTTTTTGGTTTCCTTAGAATGTCGCTCATGGCTCTATACGCTTTCTAAGAAATGTTTCTCTATTTGAGAAGTTATTTGGTTGTTGGGATGCTTTTATTGGGCAAGAGGCTCATTTTGTTATATTTGATGTTGTTGTATCCTTGCGTATGTTGCAACAGTATGTGTGGATGTTCTTGGTTGCATATGTATGTTATATTTTCATATTTTATTATGGTTTAGAGCCTCTTGTGATTTATTGTTGAGCCATATTAGGGGGAGTGGGATTCCTTGTGATGAATAGAGTCACGAGAGATAAGCTTGCATGCGGTTCCTTGTAAAGATGCATGAAAACTAGACCACAGGGCACATTGGAGTTTACCATGATTCATAAATAAGTGATAACCTAATAATTGATGGGTTGGGTAGCTAGATTCATTAATAAGATAATAAATTGATTTGAGCCTCATGACTTAGTCCTGCAGAGGATGTTTTAGGATAAGCATGAGAAGGTCGTGAAGACAATAAGCTAATCTCCCTTAGTCTTTCATATGTTGAGATGGCTCCATGTGTCCACCAGGCTAGTGCCTTATGTTATTTTCTATTGAGCATGGCATGTGATGACACTCCACTCCTACATGTGTCCCTCTTGATGATTTATGATTATGCCTTGTTGGAAGCATTAATGTCTTGTTAAGTTGTGTGCCTTTGGGAGTTTATTCTTGTAGTAATGTATGGGTTCTTGCATGAGAGTCCTTGTGTAGTTATTTTCTTTGGTTAGGGTGCCAATTTAGGTTTAGTGTGTGTGTTGGGACCTTGTGTCATCTCCTAGCATGGGGGGTGGTTCCTTTGGTTCCACATTGTCGAGTGGTTCATGCTTTTAAGCCATTTGGACGTTCTCTTCGATTCTTCGTGCATGGATGTGTATTCTTCTTCATGATGATTATGGATGTACCTTGTAGAAGATTTATGTAATGAATATATTGGAGTTTATGTAATGTAATATTCTTGTATGTAGTAGTTGGAAATTAGAATTATGTCATAAATTATAATAAGACATTAGAGATGTAATTTTATTATTGTAAGGATGTGATCTTTTGTACCTTGAAAGAGAAATGGAGTTGCATTATGGTTTAATTGTACTATTTTATGGAATGTTTAGGATGTATAATAGAATGTAAAATAAAATTTGGATTAAAAGGTATTGAGGCCTTAGAATATAGCTAATAGGAAATGGACTTGGAAATATAGTTTATACGTTATGAGTAGATAATCAATAGATGGAATGAGATCATGTTAGTATTAAATGTGATTGAAGTGAGTTTAGATGGATTATACTCATGCAATAGGATTGCATTGTCATGGAAAATGATAAAGAGCATGTAGATAGGGAATGATGGGTTAAAACATATTTGGTTTTGGTGCATAAAATGAATGTAGAATTAAGGGGTTGTCTTGCATTTTTAAAAGAATAAATGTAATATCCTAGTAGAATTATAGAACATTATGCATATCATGATGGATGGATAATCTAGTAGGTTTCATATCTCATGATTAGGAAATTAAATATGATGCATTAATTCAAGATGGAATATGTTTGTCATGTGAGTGGGATGTCATTAGGGAAATATTAATGGTGTTATGTTATTTCCGCTTGCGTTGATTAATGAAATGTGTAATGAAGTATGTTCATAATGGGAAAATGGTTAATGAATGTAGTTAGATGGAGATGTTATGTGTTACATTAGTTGTTATTAGATGTTAATTTTATTTTTTATCTCCATTAGTATGTTATATGTTTAGTTTTTCTAAGCTGTTTTGGCGGGCATTACAGGACACACAAAGAACTTTTAAAAACAAAGAAAGAAATTGCATACATTTATTTATAGCATAACATTCTTCCACTATTTGTGAAAATTGCAAACAACCATGAACAAACATGAAGCCAAGAACTTACCTTTCAGAGAGATTTACTAACAAAAAATTTCACTTCCTCAATACCTTGCTTCACTATGGTCAAAGGCCAACTTTAAATAGGCTATGGAGGTGGTTAATTTACAAATAGATGCATTAGATGGGGGTAGATGGAGGTACCATTTTTTATATAGTTTGTCCATGTTGGTAACGCAGTAGGCCATACTTTGCATTCACTTTGCCACCTAATTTCATTAATAATCTTACCAACTACATCATTGTTCCAAGGGTTAAGCCTACCCCTTGATCACAATTACAAGCATATCACTCCACTCTGTGAAATGTATAATGGAATGATAAATTAGCGCAGGCAATCAAAAAAGAAGGAAATGCTATTTGTTGATTCTGCTTTAATGGATTTGGAAGGGATGATCATGCTAGAAGGGTTGTTGAAGTATTAAATTTTGGTCAATGCCAATCATCCATTGGAACTTCCATTCAAGTCAATCATGCATTGTTATCCTCTACATTGTATTAACTATAAAAGGGGAGCCGAGAAAGCATATTGGGCAAGGGAGTTGTATTGACATGGCTAGAAAGAGAAAGATGGCATTCAAGCTCAAGCTCTCTGGTATGCTTGCAACTATTATGATTTAATGGTGGGAATAGTAGTTGTTTGTTAGGTCAGAAACATCAAGACACAAACAACATATCAAACGGATAAATTCAGAGGGTTCTGGTACGATAAGATATATTTGGGAAAAATCAAAGATCTCCTCCTTCTACATGCATAAAATCACATTATATCCAGTGTACAGTATGAGCAAACTATTGTGTAATGCTGACAGTTGACAACCTTAAAAACTTAATGGAATGCACGCCTCCAATTCATTGGTCAAAATCAAATGATGACAACACCAGTTCCTAAAAACAACCGTAACAAGATAGGCAAGGGTATTCTTGAAAACCAATTGGTAAAACTATTGGGAAAAAAGAATGGCGTCTGATTGTCGACGAATCCGGTGGCCATTGCCACCAAATATAGCCTATCGACTACTTATAATCTAGATTTTGAGTGACCATAACACATAAATATTTGCATATAGATTATACTTTATCTTTTAAAATATTTCATTGAAATAAAGTATTGATGTAGAGTGCAAGGTTATTTTTCAAGGATTTTTTGACATCATTTACTATTTTTCTTGTCATCTCGAACATGTCATTATTTTTAGTAACAAATTTTGATTTATTAAAACGAGAGAGAAAACTCAAATAAAGTATAACAAATTTATAGTTTTGAGAAAAGTTGAAACTGAGGGCTATTCACTTATATAATTTTATGTTTTATGATATTATTTGACCCAAATTGTGGGGTCCAAAGTGGTAAGTTTCAGCTTGTTAAGCGTGTTGCAATGCAAACTCTGTTGAATGGGAAGTAAATAAAATCGTTCTGAAAACCGTTGCACTAAGGAACGAGACCGACAATGAAACCAATATATTTGAAAACAGACAACAACAACGTCAGTAATAATATACATTAAATGATGGGTTCTGATAGATTCTTGTGGGTCCGACCACTTAATGTCTGCGCAAGAGATTTCCTTTTTTTAAATTTTCACAGTAAATGTGCTAGCTTGTATATATATAATAAGCCAAGAGATATCCTTCTAGAGGGGCCTATTTTTTATGAATTTATCAACATTAAATTGCAATAGGTGCCTCGAGAAGGATATGTCTCGGCTTATTCTATATATATTATTAAATATATATAAGCTAGTAGCAGTTGCAACATGAATTGGAAGACATGAAATAAATTAATTTCAAATTATATATTGTTGTATATTTATATGTTTTGGATTGGTACAGTGTTAGATTTAGGATTCCATTTGGTTCAATACTAGATTTAGAATTACAGTTAGGATTGGAATCAAAATAGTATGCCCAATTCAATAAGGATTAGGGTTAATTTTGGTTTACTATTAGGATTAGGATTTGATTTGGTTTAAAATATAGTAGGCCTAATTATATAAGGAATAGGGTTCATTTTGGTTTTCTATTAGGATTAGGGTTAAGGGTTAAGTTTAGGATTATAGTTAGGGTTTACATTATTGTTATAGTTAGGTTAATGGTTAGGGTTTGGATTTAAATCATGGTTACTGTTACAGTTAGTTTTAAGAAGTGATATGTTGGAAGAGCCACTCAAGGATTTTCAAATTGAAGAACTAAAATAGAAGTGGCGAAAAATGAAGGAAATTAATATGGAAGCTTGGATTGCGCGAGTCGTGTTGATTAATGAACAAATGCAAATGAAGATGGGTGAATTCATAAGGAGTTGAATGATAAAAGTCTTTAGGCTTTTTTTCTTAGACTAGATGCTTTGCATGTGAAGATTTTATTCTAGCAGTGAGTTAACTGATGTTCAAACTTTAGACTTTATTTTATGGCAATTTTGTTATTTTGGATTTAGTTACGTTCTATCTTTAGATGCGATTCTAATTTCAGCTGAAGTGTACATAGGATAGGAAATTTCCAGTTTTTAGGTAGGTTGATTGATGCAAGATAAGATGCACTTCCCATTCTTAGCCATCTTTATCTCATGTAAGACGTTCATTTTCAAGTGCCAAGATGTCCAAGTAAATGACTAGAATGTGAAATCACAAAAAATAAAATATAAAATATGAGGGAATATTCTAGAAAATAATTGTGTGATCTATGAAGATGTATGAACCACCTTTTCAATGCCACATGAAGAATGAAAAAATATGCTCTCTACCAAAAGTTACGAGGCTTTAAATTTACATAGCCTGATTTAAGTTAAGAGGACAATAAATCACACTAGTGGCAGATTTAATAAAAATAAGAATCAAATATAGATCAATATTGGAATCACATTTTGTGGGTTGCGACTTTGAACAAGAAAATACCAATATAAAATTGAATATAAAAAAAAAAAGATTTTTTTTTATTTTAACTCCTCCAAGAGTAGAGAACCTACTATTTATTCAAGCTTCAACTTAGTGTAGTACTACTAGTTGCGATCACTAAATCATCCAATGATTCTAGCAAAGAACACAACAAAGTAGTACATGTATTGACAAGTTCATAGATATAACTTATGACTTTAATGGATTTAGTTAATTTAACCAAAAGAGAGTAGTTGAATCGAATCCTATCAACTTGAAAATATAAAGTGGTAGCCTCATTGACGATAATGGTTAAATATTGCAAGGGTACTAAATTGTAATTCCATGGAAGCTACCTTCATTATCTAAATCAATGGAATCATTTATTCATCATCTATTCTCTCTCTCTCTCTCATGATTATTTTTATGATTTTGATGGAACTTATACTAATTCATCTTTAGATGTTAAAAAGTATTGTTTGAGTTGCATGGGCATTATGATGTTTTATTTTGTAGAATATTTTTTATACTTTGATTTAAGTGGATAATATTTTTTAAATGATGCTTATTATTACCCACCTATCAATAATATTATAGATCTATGTGAGTTTCCTTTTTTTATATTTAAGTTGCTAAATTGTATTTAATTATAAGTTTATTTAGAAGGTGAAATGTAAATTAAATAGTTTGTAATTGTAAATTTTCATGTTTGTAATTGTAATTGTAAATTTTCATGTTTGTAATTGTAGTTATAAATTTTCATGTTTGTATATATATATGCAGATTATTTTCACATAATGGATGAGTTTGAGATAGATGAGCTATTAGGTCTATCACCACCTCCACCTCCACCCCCTCCACCTCTACCTCCACCTCCACCCGATCAATTGAGGCAGACAATTAGGACGAATATTGATTCTTTGATTAGAGATATCCATACTATTAGACGTGAGCCTCATCCACCTCCACATTTGTTACGCCTTGCAGATAGTATGCAAGGCATTGTACAGTCTGTGAAGGCTTTAGATAGCGAGCTAGATAGATATCGTAGTTGGCTGGAGGGATTGTGTGCATTTTAAGTTGATGGCCTCACATACAAACAAGTCAATGAATTAAAAATAATAAAAATGGATTTGAAACAATATTTTGTGAACCCTAAGATGGGTGAAGAGATAGATCCGAAGAAGCCACGGATCTCTATTCGATGGTGTAGGCACTTAGACATTGCTAGACACTTTTGGGAGCGGTGGTGGATGGTCTTTGACCATCCACCACACTCCAATCATGAGGTCCCGATGCATTTTTTGAAGAAATTATGGGCCGAATTTGAATTGGCAAAAAGCCCAATTATTTTGATATTAGATCATTTCAGGGGGTTGGGAGAGGCATGCCCCAGGATAGGCCAGGAGCAAAATTGAGAGACAGGATTAGAAACCGTGTGCGTGATGATCCATTGGTTCCTCTTCCATCACCAATTGTTCCAGCACCTGTCCATCATCGAGCAGTGGGAGTGCCTTGTAGGGCAATTTGTTACAATAGTTGCACGAGGTGAGGGATGCCCCCAGCTTAGGACATGTTTGCACGAGTTGTGGGGATGTATGTACGGGTCCACAGAGTGAGGCTGCCCCTAGAGGAGATGGTGATTTTGATGATGTTGATGTTGCCCATGGTGGTTATGATGATGTCAAGGAGCCTGCATGTGCTAATGTCGTCTCTTCATATGTTGATCTCCTGTGGGCAGACGATGATCAACCTACATAGGTACAAATTTATTTATATAATTTACAGTGCAATATTAAATTCCTTATATATACACATATGAACCATAACATGAGTCAATTTTTTCTGAACAGAGGATGGATCATACCACGTCATTGAGGAACCGACATCATGTTACCTCAATACCTAGAGATGTTGGTGCCCCATTTACGGTATGCACTTTCATCTAGATACATTGTACTGATATGTACATTTAAAATAAACAATAATTTTTTTAATGTAATGATGTGTATGATATGTTTTTTCAATTTTGTAGGGTTCTTTGTGTAGCACCGAGGTGGGTAGTTCTTCACGTGACCCGTGGACCACTGAGGCTCAGCCTCATATATTACTAGTATGTTTTTCATCCATTAATTTGAAGTGTTTATATACTTACTAATTTATGTAAAACTTTGATTCATGTTCGTTATTTTTTTGCAATTGTAGGCTTCTGGATTGTTTGATGGTGCATCACATGTACGCCTTCGACCATCAGTTACTTTGCCTGCATCACATGTATGCTTTTCTGTGATAATATTGTAGTCTATATATATACTTTATAATTTATGTATATATACAAGTTTGATTCATGCTTTATATATGTTGTTCAGGTCGATACCACTACCAGTATTGGTATGGCTATGGGATTGAGCCAGATGCAACCATCGACATTGTCATTTGAGGTGATGATTGGAAAAATAATTTCTACTTTGTTTATACTTTGTACCTTGCTTTTATAGAGATTATCAAAATTCATGTACAATGTTTTTTTTTGCAGGACTTGACTACAACCACTTTTCTTGTTCATGATAGTGGACCTCCACATACCAATGACGACATTGTAGAGCACGACTGTATGGTAATTTATTTTAAATTTTTAGTATTTAATTACTTATAAGTGAATTATGCAAGTAACTTCTTCTCATGTTAAATATTATTCTGATGTAAAATCTTTTAATTATGTACAGGAGGGTGCAAACACTGATACTGCACAGGAGGGTGGAGTCACTGATATTGCACAGGAGGGTGGAGACACTGATACTGTACAGACACGGGATGGTGCATCTCAGGACCACGTGCAACAGGATGATTCATCTCAGCCACCTTCACATGGAGTGAAGAGGACTGCAGATCTGAGATGCATGCGAGCTCTTAGATTATATATTTTAGATCATGTCATGTTATTCTATTATGGACTTTTTATGATGACACTTGTTATGTTATCCTGGGACTTGTTATTATGTGATTATATATAGGACTTGTTGTTATGTGATTATATATAGGACTTTTAATTATGTCATTTTGTTGCTATTATGATATCAGGTCGTGTTATGTGATTTGGCGCACTCTAGTGATTATATATGTGATGTTGTTTTGTTATTATGTTATTTGGACTTGTTTTAATGTCATTTCCTTATTATTATCTTTTCAAGACTTTTTATTATGTCATCAGGAATTTTATGTCATTCTATATAGGACTTTTTATTTATGACTTGTTATGTGATCTATTTATGACTTTATATTTTAACATTGTGATTGATCATCTTATAGTGCAACAGTTTATAATTCAATAAAATAATCATCCCAATTTACAATAACATCCTATTCTTAAAATAATAATAAAATCAAGAACTTACAATTAATCTATGAAGAGATTATGATAAAATAAATATATCATAAAAAATTAGAATTCAATTGTAACACAATTACAATGTGCACAACATAACATTAAGAAGAAGATAACTAATACAATGTTGTTTATGAAACCAAAATTGTATCAAATGTAGACAAATACAATGTTAAAGGGACAAAGAAAAACAATTATCATGATTAAATATAAAAGAGTTCACACAAGTAACACAAACTTACATGCATATAAATTTGATATGAAAATTATAAAAGGATTATTAATTACAAATTAATCTCCTAGAGGAATCCAATAGATTGATGGAACTAAGGCTAACCAAATTATTAGGAAGGTTTGAAGAACATTATTCAATGATTTGAAAGGAAGTAGACATAGATTCTTTCTTGTCAATTTCTTTTTGATATGCATAATTCTTTTGACATTTTGAAGGGTTGGAATAAGTAAACGAAGCCCTGCTATATGGAATAATTACATTGAAAGATGGTAGGTGAACATTGTGACCTCCTTTTCCATAATATAATTCATTTATATAGATATAACAAATCCATTGGGCAATGAGTGTGTAACAACCGCGAATGCAAAATGTGTAATAGAGTAAGAGCTACAAACATAGTATCGACTTTCCTCTTAAGTTGACCACACTACTTTACTAGTGTATTGAAGGTTAGTAAGTGAGGATAGTAGTGGTATGAAAAACATGGATAGAATGGTAGTAAAATAAAAAATCACACTATAAATATAGATTTGTCATACAATGATAAATATAGAGTTGTCATATTTTAGACATAATTCTATCTTTGAACTTACAATTAATCTATGAAGAGATTACGATAAAATAAATATATCATAAAAAATTAGAATTCAATTGTAACACAATTACAATGTGCACAAAATAACATTAAGAAGAAGATAGCTAATACAATGTTGTTTATGAAACCAAAATTGTATCAAATGTAGACAAATGCAATGTTAAAGGGACAAAGAAAAATAATTATCATGATTAAATATAAAAGAGTTCACACAAGTAACTCAAACTTAAATGCATATAAATTTGATTCAACCTAATGTACCATCTACATCCTCTCTCTTCTGCAATGCGTCTATGATTGACTCAATCTCTTCTACTGAAAGTGTCCACAATACCTTATTAGTGGGTCTACCTTTGTATCTTTCTAATTTGATGTTTGTTGCCACCACCAAATGAGAATAGTGTATAATCTTCTTTTCTGATTGGTAGTCTTCATAAGTTGGTAAGCCATTCCTTCTTTTTAAGTATTTGCATAGACATGTACCAACTACCACAACAGACCCAACTAGATACTGAAAACCATCATCATCTACTTGATCACATATCAACTTTTTCTTAGGTTCTACACATCTAGCTAGCCAATACTCAACCTGCTCATCATTATCCTCAGGTGCAAAAACAACATACACATGTCCTAGAAAACAAATTTAAGTACATGTAGAAATAAAACTTGTTAGAATTTATAATTCAAATATGTAATCATAAATTATATGACAATACATAAAAATATATAATTTAAAGTTATAAACAAGAAATTGAATTAAATTACCAGGTTGTATGAGGTCTGAAACACGATCATAATCTTCTGATGCAAATGCATGATATGGGTCTTCATTTCTTCTAACATCTTCATATTGTGTCTCACTAGGTGTTTAAGATTTGTGTTGCCATTCTTCGACCCATTCCCTATTCTCGCATTCTTCCCATTCACCTGCAACACAAAATTGACAAAAACATGCAAGCTCTCTAGTCCATATAGTCCAAGTGTTAGAATAAGAACTCTTAAATGAATGCCATCTAGCTAACCCATTGATTGTATTACAATAATATCTTGGAAGGATATTCTCCTCTTTAACTAGCCAGAAGAAACGTCTAATTGTAGAGTTCTGACTTGATCTTGTGGATAAATTTGCACTACACCAATAGCACTTGCATTTTTAAATTTAGCCTTTTCCTCGAATTTGAGTTGACCTCTGCAAAGGGCTCTCTTAACACATGCACCGGCACCGTCATGTTCTCCTTTCCCGTGTCCAGCCTAAAAAAAACTCCACATGTATTCGATATTAGTTATCTTATGAATCCTAGTCAACCAATAAAATAGTCTAGCATTCTTGAATTGCCCTGTGCAATTATCAGACCATATTAGATGATGTGTCATCTGAATTTCTCTCTCCCTCAAATTCTGAAAAAATGTCTTGAAGCAATTCTGGACAAACTCAGATGAGTGTAATTTATTATCACTCATATATAAATGGTACTCTCTCAAAATTTTGCGATCCTCTTCTGTACTATCTAGTGCATGCCTATAGACAATATGGACAAAAATCGACACTTGCACTGAATTGTAGTATTGTGATTGGACCTCATCTTGTGGTGCAAGCGTGTAGTTCTCTGCAAAGTAAACAACCGAAAGTATACTACCAACAAGAAATGTATCCTTACATATTCGAAACTGACCATCGAGCCATCTAGCATTTTGAGTGTGTTTAACATATTTAGGTACGATGTTACTCTTGAATTCATTCATAAATGCATGAACACTAACTTTTTCAGTGATTAGATTGCATCATTTTCCAACCTTTCCATCCTTCAGTGGATACTCAACAGTTTTAAATCTTTTAGCATCAACTAATTGTTGTCCAAAATCATTTGAAAGATTTTCATGCAAACATTCATCCAACAATGCAAGATTGCCACATATATCACATACACCAGAAACACATGCATTGAAAAGAAAATTTTGTTCATTTAGTGGGTTGCAAAACAAACTTGAAATAAACTCCTTTATAGTTTCAGGTGGTATATTTATACCACATTCTTGGAACATTCCATTACTATGCATGGTAACACGTATATATCGAAATACATCATAATGGTAGCGAAATTGAACATGAGTTTTGCAACAACATGTGAATCTTTCCTTGTTAATTCGAACATACCAAGGTTTACACTTTTCAAAAGACCTTTAACAAATGCTAATAGTCAACACTTTATCATCCAAAAAAAATTTATACAATTCAGTTTGAGTCATGTCCAATAGATGTTTTGGATGTGGATCACGAATGTTTTACCCAACTCTTAATTTAAGAACATCTCTAACATTAGGTGATACTCTCGTTTTATTGTGCCAGAATTTTTCGATCAAATTTTTTACTTCACTAGTAAGTTTCATATCAGACCTTGGTAGTCTACCACTAAAAGTCCACAATTTGTTTGCCGGATCACTTTCAAAATTAACTCTTCTTTTTACAGCTCTTGACAAATTTTTGCGATGAATATTAAGATATCCACTTATGTTACTCATCATTCTTTTATTAGAAGTTGTTTGGCTTACTAAAGTTGTTGTTATTGCCTGTCGTGCCACATTTTTATCTTTAGAACATTTTTTCTTTCCAATTGTATCAAAGGCGCTAGCAATAGTCGATACAACTTGTTTTAAAGACTCGTCCTTCTTCTTGGGTTTGACATAAAAGCCTAACTTCTTCATCACTTTTCGCATTTTAGTCATTTTAATTAGTTGTAAAATTAACTAACATTGGAACCCAAATTTCTTATTATAAGAAAAATGTACAAACAATCTATTTGCATGTGCCCTCATCTATCTCCATGAAACCAAGCTAGGAAGGTTGTCTAGTACATCACTTTTAATTTCAAAATTTTCATTCATTTGATTATCATTCAAACATGTTTCATTTTCAATTGGTGTTTCCATGTCTACATACATATTATTGGTTTTTTGGAGTTTCAAATTTGGTTTCAATTTTAGTTTCAAGTTGAGATCTAGTTTCATTTGGGGTTTCAATTTGGGGTTTTAATTTCAGTTTCAACTTGTGTTCCAATTTCATTTGGGGTCTGATTTTCAATTAGAAAATCATTTAATAAGTAACCTGCTTCTATTAAATCACCAATTTCTTCATGAGAAAAAACATAGAGCTGTGAAGACAAACATGTATCCAATAATGGATTAGAAGATGCACCTAAGTTAAATGGTTCTATTGTGTTTCCTTCGTCAACATTTATGGTCTCATTGATGTTCTCCTCTTCTGAAACGATTGTGGAACTTGAAGCTCCTTGTCTCATTCTTGATCTTCTCTCTCGTTGACGCATTGCCTCCTTCTCCCTATTTGCTACAATCTCCTTAGTTGTCAGAACCTTCCTTTGCCTCTTCCTGTGTTGATTTGATCCCATGGCTACACCAGAATTTGAATTTCAATCGATCTCTTTACCAAATCGACAATAAGACAAACAAAGAGAATGATTAATCAAAACATTCTCTTTGCAGATCTTACCTGTCAGGCAATGATTGAAAAATCATTTAATCATTGGGATTTGTGCTTGTGGGCCAAATTCTGGCCCAACGGATCTTTTCAGAAATGGGCGCCTGTTATTTAATGAAACGGGTGCCTGTTTCGCTTTCAACGATACAAAGTGAAACGGGCGCCCATTTTTTGAATTTAAAAAACGGGCACCCATTTGTTAAAATTAGGGGCGGGAAACAACCTTAGCATTGTTTTTTGCTTCGGGATAGGCTTGGTCCCACCAAGCCTATGCTTGGACCTCTAAAAAAATGACTAAGGTAAAACGACATCAAATTTCTACCTTGGCCTAATTTTTTGAGAGCCTTTCTGATTGAATTTTTTGACGAAACGAAAACCCATTAGAGTTTTCAACGTCCTGATTTCAGAAATGTAAATTTCATAGTGATAAGATTATTTTTACTATTTTTGTATTATTTATTAATCAAAAGTGGAACCTAAACCTAAAATACCAAGGTTCACTAAAACTTTAATAACTTTTTTGTTTTTAGGATTTTAGAAAAAAAATTTATACGATATCAATCTAAATACAATTCTTTTGAATATTAAAAAAAAAAAAGGAAAAATATGAAATTTTCATCAAATTATGGTGGTCATACACCCGATGTTTTGAAAATATACTTTATTGTTAGTTAAAAATTAATTAAAAAATATATATTCAATAAAAAAATAAGAAAAAATATTCTCATCAATATTTGGTGTCTTAGGTATCATTTCCCAGAAGGATTTGCAAAAATTCATTTATTTGCATCAAAAAAGGGTGGTCGTACACGTGTGGTATGGTCCTGAAATAGGCATTTTGAAAATCTGGTTTTTAAACATGCCTACTAAAAAGGGATTTCTAGCATGTGGGTATTAAAATAAATTACATATTTTCAAAGTAGACTCCGAGCACTACATTTTCTATTGCTTAAGTTTTTTTAGAGTCAATCTCTAAGTGCATCAAATTTTCACATCAATCGACAGAAAAATTTGAAAAACAGAGAAAACACTTCCACTTTTTGCCCAAAAGTGGGACTCAACTTCTTGCAACCACCCTTCATCTAAGTGATAAAATAGTCAAGTTTGAAAGGTTCATGAGGTTATATGTTACATTCTATGATCAAACAACTGAATGGCTAGTAAATTGGTAATGTTTGCCTACATGTGTAAGAGTGCAAGGTTATTTTTCAGGATTTTTTTTGACATCATTTACTATTTTTCTCGTCATCTCGAACATGTCATTATTTTCAGTAACAAATTTTGATTTATTAAAAAGATAGAGAAGACTCAAATAATGTATATAACAAATTTATATTTTTGAGAAAAACTAAAATTGAGGGCTATTTACTTATATAATTTTTATGTTTTATGCTATTATTTGACCCAAATTTGTGGGGTCCAAAGTGGTAAATTTCAACTTGGTAAGCATGTCGCAATGTAAACTCTATTGATTGTGAAGTAACTAAAATCGTTCTGGAAACGGTTGCGCTAAGGAACGAGAATGGCAATGGCACCAAAATATTTGAAAACGGACAACAATGATGTCGATAATAACATACATTAAATGATGGGTTTTGATAGATACTTAATGTATGAGCAACAAATTTCCTTTTTTCAATTTTCATGGTCAATGTAAAACTTTTCCCATTCACGTCTTACGTGTGACGATTCTTAATTTCGATGGCCAAAGCCCACCATAAAAGCCTCTCAGTTAAATATCTAGTTTTAATTTTTAGTACGAATTTATTGTAATTTTTTTAACAAATATAATGCAGGTTCATCTTTATTTGATAAATGAGTTTGACATTAATGATTTGCATAATACCTTATCTCCACCCTACTTGAAAGCTAGGATCAACGAAAACACATTACATTATAGGTAAAATCCGTCACATCCATAATGAAACATTTATGCCACCTCATCTAGTATATATAAAATATTCTAGATGTTATTAAGTCTATTGGTGTGAACCTAGATAAAGCTCCTTATGGTGAGAGGATTGGAGATAGTTTTGTTTTGATGGTCTCTCCTACAAGGACATTGTTGACCTCAAAATTAACAAAGAAATTTAGCCCCATTCCTCTAATGAACCTATCACCAATCAACCAATTCCACTAAACAAAAATAAATATCTAGATTAAGTGGTGTAGGCATCTTGGGATGTCCAATAATTTTTGGGAGCGATAGTGGATGGCATTTGATCATCCACCACATGCCAATTGTGAGGTCCCTCTTTATTGTTTGGAGAGATTATATGTAGAGTTTGTGTTGAGTTTAAAACTTAATTATTTTGACTTTAGATCATTCCAAGGTGTTGGCAGTGGCATGCCCCAATGAAGGTTAGGGGCATGGGTTGACCCCAGTAGACCAGTGCCTATTCAAATGCACCACATGCCACTTTTGAGGTCCCTCTTTATTATTTGAGGAGATTATACACAAAATTTGTGTTGGGTTTAAAACTCAATTATTTTGACTTCAGATAATTCCAAGGTGTTAGTAGTGCATGCCCCAATAGAGGTTAGAAGCATGGGTTGACCCCAATTGATTGGTGATTTCTCAGCCTCTTGTGGATCCTCCTTTTGCTGCTAGCAACCATTCAATGTGTAGTGATATTTGCATTAGTGGCATTGAGTTAACCCTCTGCCAATCTCAATGATTAGGCTAATTAGATGCCAACTGATGTTGGTGGTCATGACCATGGAGGAGCATCAAGTTTAAAGTTGGTCTTAGTGCCACTCCCATCTGTTGATACCTCATTTTTGTACAAGTTTTCATTGATTATATTATGGCCCTAGTGATGGTCCATTCACTTTAGGTGCAGGTGGAGCATCAAAGGATATTGCTTCATATTGTAAAGTAGAAAATTGGACCCTAGCGACTCCCTACCTAGGAGAGAGAAAGGAAGTCACTGGGATGATTTTCACTTGGGATAAAATTTACATTCAAAAGAGGGGCTTGAATCCACTAGATCCAAATCTAAGGGAAACAAGGATAAGAATTCCAAGTGGATTGCATGGGTTGGAAAGTGATTTGCCCTCTTTTGTAAATAGATATGTTGACTTTGTGACTATGTAGACAACGGAAATAAAATGAATGAAATAAGGAGCTACCAGTTCGGGATCGCGTTGTAACTTAAGATCTCAGGTAATCAGACTAATACGGATCCGCCCTGCAAATTTGGAGAAAAGTCATCGGGACCGTGTTGAAAGTGCACACGGTCCTCCAAAAAATTTGTGTCCGGAAAAGGGTTTTTTGGTCTTTGTAAATGGATTCCAATCCTGCAATTAAAGTTTCGCACCTGCAACCTACACAGAGAAAAGAAGGGAAGAAGGGTTGTGGATAGGGGTTTGCCTCAGTCAAATCCCAATTGAGGAATCAAGCATGAAAGAAATTAATTGCAAATGCTTAAATGTAAATAATAGAAATGTATACCTTGTAGATCTGCAATTGATGATGATGATTGCTTTGCTTCTTGATTGTAATCACAAATGTTGTATGAAATGGCATGTAACATGATAAAACCCTAATACACACATTCTTACAAATGAATTTTGTAATGTTTCTCCAATGGATGAATGAAGAAGACACATGAATAATAGAACTTGGTGGATGCTTGAAAAATTGAATTCTTGATGAAGACCTTTCGCTTGAATTTCGATTATTATCCTTATCTTGCCTATGTATCGCGATTGTCCTTCGTCTCTATCGAATGAGGGAATTAAATCTCCTTTTATTAATGCCTAAGAGGATTACTTTTCATCCATTGAAGGCCAGCAAAGGAAGATTGCAATCCCCGAAGAATGAAATTAAGAAAAAGGGGTCGGATGGACCCATCTTAGGGCCTCCCTAAGAGGGAGGACAAGGGCGCCATGCCCCTATCCTGTCCTATCTTGGGGCCCGGACAAGGTCTTAAAATAGTAGAAGGGTCACAATAGGAAGAGACTTGGGATGAAAGTGAAGAAAAGGGTCTCAATCGAGAGAGAAATGCAGTCCCTTAGGTGAGGACCTAAAATGTGATCGAAATTACGAGGGTCACACTTTTAGGACACTACATTTAGCCCCCACTTTATTGGGAGTATGGCTTACACCAATACAGTCGGAAAAGTAGAAGAAAGAGAAAGATGAAGATGAGAGATATAGAGCAATACCACAAGGAGTATAAGACATCACTAATCTTGAGGAACAAAGCCCCCAATCTTAAGATCTTAACTCACTCAAACATATATGCAAGAGCATACAAGACCAAAAGAACAAGACCTACCAAAACAAGAAAAAGCACAAATGACACACAAAACCACACATCAACTAGCCGAAGAGACCTCGATACCAACATCTCAAACAGCTTACTGAAACACAAAGACCAATGCCATCACATAAACACCAATAATCACATAAAAGAGCAAAGCTGACATCATCTGGATCAACCATCAATAGTAGAACTATGGGTTCAAGAGAGGAAGGAGAGAGAGGACATGAATACACACTTTTGTGATCCATGAGAAGAAAGGCTAACAAGAAGAAACCATGGACATCTCACCCCTAGAATTAGGTGATCCTTCGAGAAAAGGGACATAGAAAACTAG
The DNA here is from genome assembly GCF_030272615.1 of Cryptomeria japonica. NCBI lineage: Eukaryota > Viridiplantae > Streptophyta > Pinopsida > Cupressales > Cupressaceae > Cryptomeria > Cryptomeria japonica. The sequence continues at coordinate 153,746 of NW_026729135.1, forward strand.
CCCTTAGAGATTGTCTAGGTGATCCAAGTAAGGGAGGAAGGTGAGAACGTCGTTAGTTCCACTCAACCTCATGCGCGTGTGTGTAAGTGAGGTTCGGAGAACCTCATAGGAGTCTATGCCCGGGTATGCTACAGCATGTATAAGATGTATAGCAAAAATGTCAAGAAAGGCATGGCATCTCACTCTAAGAGACCGTGCTCTGGTTCCGAGAATAATCACCTTGTATAAAAGAAAAAGTGGCGGCATCTCTCTCTAAGAGGTTGTGATTTGGTTCCGAGAGTGTCCCACTGTATAGGAGGAAAGAGGCGGCATCTTTCTATAAGAGGCTGCCCTCTGGTTTTGAGAATGACCCACTCTACAAGAGAAAAGTGGCAACATCTTTCTCTAAGAGGCTACCCTTTGGTTCAAAGAAATACCCACTATACAAGAGAAAAGTGTCGAAATATTTCTCTAAGAGGCTACCCTTTGGTTCCAAGAATGACCCATTGTACAAGAGATGCCATGTGCGAGAAAAATATAGTACAAAAGGAGCAGTGCAGGTGCCCCCCCTTTAGATGTCAACATAGTTTTATGTTGATATCTTAAGGAAATTAGAACAAGAATACCTACCTTCAACGCAAAGAAGATATCCATTATGCAACAATGTCATAAATCCAAGAAAGAGAGGGAATACTCTTCAAGCAAGGGAAAGATAGTTGAAAAGAGATATCTTGATGTAAGTGTAAAGGAGATCCTTGGAGGAGAAGAGATATTTATTCAAAAGACATCTACCTCCAAGAGGAGTTGTCTTAGACAAATATAACATCTTCTAGAATGAAGCATAGAAGAGAACCCGAATGCAATCCTTCCTCCTATTGCTAAGTGAAAGGGATTCTTAATAAAGGATGACTCACTTTTATCCTGATGTGGATGGGTGAATTTATTATAGATGTACATTACCAAGTGTAAAAGAGGTTGTAGTCGAGGAGTTACAGCTCTTGTATAAGAGAAAACCCTTGAGCGAACAACAACGATTTCACACAAGGAAAGACATTAAGTAATGAAAGTCACATCATCCCCAGCATAGGAAAGAGTGGATCCTTTAAGAAAGAAATAAAATGAGAGATCATTGCCCCCCAAGTGTAGGAACAATGAGAAGAGCTTACACAATCTTCTAGAGAGAGATTAAACATAAGCAAATGCCCAATAAACTTACATGAACATATGGAAGAAAAAACATTAGTAAATGTAAAATACATGTCTCAAGAAGTGGTAATCTTCTAAGAGAGGAAAGAAAGAAAATAGCATATTCCTCAAGAGGGATTAGTCATGAGGACATACCACATATGATAAATGCAGCCCCTAAAGGAAATAATGATAAATGAGATAAAAAGGGGTAGAAATGAGTGAAATCATTGCCTCTCAAGTGAGATGAACAAGGAGAAATATTACACATCTTCTAATGGAGATCGGTTTCAAGCAATATACCTTCCTAATGGAGTGAATCCTCTCAAGGAAGGGTCATGTACTTTACAGGAGACCGTTCTATGCTAGGGGCATATCATATTTGTAAATAATCAAAACCATAGAATAGGTACTTTTTCCAATAGAATGAAAGCAAAAGAAGAAGTGTATTACTCATTAAAGACGCTCCTCTTCAGCAAAGAGTAAAAACCCAAGAACAATTATATGCTCTCATAAGATTAACTCTATGCAAGAAAGGAGATCTAATAATGAATAATGCATGAAGAGAAATTAATGGAAAAAAGAAGAAGAAGTGAGCCTCGTTTTCCTACCCCAAATTATTAAAATTGAAACAATACCACCACAAATGATAAAGAGACCCTAGTTAAGTTGGCTAGTTATGTCATCGGGTGAATAGCAACATGAAAATAAAAGAAGTGCTAAGGCACTATGTTCATGTCAAGGAAGACATCTAGATCTATTGTAGGAGAAATTCGTGCATGATCATATTGCTTTTGAAAAAAATTCTTAAATGCATGACATTTCCCAAGAGAATGTGAATATGAATCATGAAAAATTCAATATTTCTCACCTTTCACTTGCTTAAGATTCTTGATTGGATTTCTAGGAGGAAAGGAAATATTCTTACCATATTTTAATCTCCAATAGATTTTTGTAGCTAGTCTATCAGGATGATAAATGTGTTTTAAGTGATTTTATTGACATGGAAGAGGAGAATAATTAGAAGAAGAAGGTTTATCATACACAATTATAATTTTGCCACTATCGATGCCATCTTGAATAGATTTTTGAAAATCAAGCCAATCATCAGCATTATGATCATTGGTTTGATGAAATGAGAAAAATGGACGTTTCTAAGAAGAAGCATTCTTGCGGGCTCTTTTGATTTGTTGCTTTTGAAGATAGTTATTAAAATTTTCAAGCCTAAGGAGTTCATCCTTAGAGAGAGGAATTTCTCTTCGTAGGCCTTCTGTAGTAGCTTGCATAAAAGGGTTTATAGGGATACAGATTCCTTGTTCAAATTTCCCAATTCCTTGTTCTCTAAAACCTTGTTTTGTTATTATATTAAAGCCACAACTATAAGAATGTTGCAAATGGAAATTTGGCAGAATAAGATCATAAATTTCTTATAAACCAGATGTGTAAGGTGGAATGATCGAGGTTTTATAGATGAAGAAGGAATATCATGGGAAAGGATAACCTTCTTTCCTGTGTCAGGCTTATCCTTTTGGGGAGATTTGGGATGAACATCTTCATCATCTAAAGGTTCATCTTTACTCATTTCTATGCGAGGGGAAAGACCATGAATAACATCATCCTCTCTATATATACTTTGATGTTAAAGATAAGTCCTAGGAGAATAAGGAGGGTCTAAAGATGTAAGAATGTTGATACTATGATTTTGCCCCCCTTGCTCAAGGGTACGTGTATAAGAAGAGGATGGGTCCATATTGTTTTCCAATTCTTTTTCTTTTACAAAAAGATCATTGGTTGATATAGTAGCTCTCATCTTATTCCCACAGGATACTCTAGGAGAGGTGCAAGAATTAGGTTTCTTGGGTTGTGATCTACAAAAGCCTTAAGGTGATTAATACATGAAATGCATTTTGTTAATCTCACCATAATGCAACAAAAATGATACACGAAAGCTTTGAGATCAAATTGAATAGGAAATGACTTTGAAATCCAAGCAACACAATATGACTCAGTGCTATGAATGAAAACAAGTAACATGAAATGAAGAAAGTCATTATCAAACACATGATTATAATAAATATATGTTAAAATTAATGTAATCATATGTGAAATAGCAAATAAATCTGATCCATTGATTGCCATTGAAAGTCTCTTAATTAAAATCTTAATTTAATTGAAAAGAAGATCTAAAATTAGGACCTTTTTATGAAAATAAATTTAAGTGTAGAAATTTGAATTTGTATTCGACCTTAAGGGGTGCAAAAATTGATAAAGTACGCCAATGTTTTGGATTTAAGCAAAAAAATATAGTCAATTCCAACTCCCAAAATTTCGGGAAAAAAGTTAGGGACCGTGTGCAAAGTGCACTCGGTCTGACCAACTTTTTTTGAAATTTTCAGGGATGATAGAAATTATGATTTTATTGTAGAATCCAAAAAAACTGCCGATTTGGAGATGTCTAGATCGGTCAAATTAGTAGTCAAAGGTCGAAATAGGAGATTCTTAAAAATTAGTGTTTTGCCTTTTAACCACTTAATTTTCAGAATGAAAAGATAAATTTGAATTACAATTTTGAAATAGAAATCAGATCTGAAACAAGCAATTAAAATGCTACACTTCGCAAGCTTAATTTTGTCAAAAAGAAAAATTAGCGTTTTTTATGCAATTAACTTCTAAATTTTGTAAAAAGATTAAACATGGCAATGAATGTTTGAAATTCAAATTGCAATAATTCAGATCTAACAATAAGAGATCAAAATTAGAGTGTAAGACGTCGGGTTCACCAAAATGTAAAGTGGAAAATTGGACCCTAGTGACTCCCCACCTAGGAGAGAGAAAGGAAGTCACTAGGATGATTTTCACTTGGGAGAAACTTTACATTCAAAAGAGGGGCTTGAATCCACTAGATCCAAATCCAAGGGAAACAAGGATATTAATTCCAAGTGGATTGAAAGGGTTGGAAAGTGATTTGCCCTCTTTTGCAAGTAGATATGTTGACTTGCTGACTATGTAGAAAAGGGAGATAAAATGATTGAAATGAGGAGCTACTTATTTGAGATCGTTCTATAGTTTTGGATCTGAGATATTCAAACTGATGTGGATCTGCCCTGCAAATTTGGAAAAAGTCATCGGGATCGTGTTGAAAGTGCACACGATCCTCCGAAAAATCCACGTGCCGAAAAGGGTTTTTTGTCTTTGTAAAGGGAGTTCAATCCTGCAATTACAGCTGTGCACCTGCAACTTACACACAAAAAAGAAGGGAATATGGATTGTGGATAGGGGTTTGCCTCAGTCAAACCTCGGTTGAGGAATCAACCTTGAAAGAAAGTAATTGCAAATTCTTAAATGTAAATAATGGAAATGTATACCTTGTAGATCTGCAATTGATGATGATGATTGATTTCCTTCTTGAATGTAATCACAAATGTTGTATGAAATGGCATGTAACATGAAAAAACCCTGACACACATATGCTTCCAAATGAATGTTGTAATGTTGCTCCAATGGATGAATGCAGAAAACACATAAAGAAGATATCTTGGTGGATGCTTGAAGACTTGAATGCTTGATGAAGACCTTTCGCTTGAATTTCTCATATTATCCTTATCTTGCCCATGTATCGCGATCGTCCTCCGTCTCTATCGAATGAGGGAATTGAATCTACTTTTATACATGCCCAAGAGGATTACTTTTCATCCATCGAAGGCGGACAAAGGAAGATTGCAATCCCTGAAGAATGAAATTATGCAAAAGGGGCCGAATGGACCCATCTTAGGGTCTCCCTAAGAGGGAGGAAAGGGGTGCCACACCCTTGTCGTACCCTATCTTGGGGCTCGTACGGGGTCTTAAGGTAGCATAAGGGTCACAATAGGAAGAGACTCGAGATGAAAGTGTAGAAAGAGGTCTTAGTCGAGAGAGAAGTGTAGTCGCTTAAGTGAGGACCTCAAATGTGTTTGAAATTACGGGGGTCAAAATTTTAGGACACACACACACACACGATGATAGAGAGCATGTAGAAGTGAGAAGAAGTCACCCTTCTTTGATCCTTGTGCCTCCTCCCTCCTTTTTAGCTACCTTGGTTTGCTTCTTGGACATCTTCTCACTTATGCATGCTCTCTATTATCTTGATGATGGATCATGGAGTGTGATCCAAAATGTTGATGCAAAAAATTCACACACAATGTAATCCAGAAATAGTCAAGATTAATATCTCATGGATTGTGGAAGCTTGATGTCTATTATCACTTCTAAGTTTGTTGATTATTTTAAATATGAAAAAAAGGTTCATGTGAAACTAAAAAAAATTAATATATCATTAACCTTAGGATATAAATATATATTTGGATGACCTTTTCTAAAATCAAACAAATATTAACTTATTTTACATCTTATCCTTGATCAACAGTTAGCAAAGTTGTCGATGATTACAAAAGAAATTCAAAATTAACAATTAAATAAAGATAATAATTACAAACCATAAAGAAAATATTTGGAAAATGATGAAAGAAAGGAATAAATGAACGATTCCACTAATAAATAGCACGTGTAGGTTTGCGAGTTACACACACACACACACAAATATATATATATATATATATATATATATATATCTATATATATATATATATATATATAAAACTAATCATACCTATACACATAGTTGTATACCTATACACATAGTTATATTATGCTCATAGTTGAATTCAAAAAAAGCTTATTACACTTCTCCTTTTTGACAAAATTATCATATTAAAACTCCATGACAATATTGAAATCACATAATATAAAAAATAAAATAAATAAATTCAAAAAAAAAATCTTTTTAAACTAAGAGTAAGAATGTGGCATACTATAAATCAAATCCAAAAAATAAGATTCATCAGTTATTTAACACAATATTTGAGATGGTGTGTGAATGCTTAAACAGTGTGATGGTGGTCACACTATTGTTTTTTATTACAGGTAAAACAAGTTTTGAAGGGACCTGAAACCTTATATACAAAATGTTTTCATAAGGATACTCACAACCAACCAATAGCCAACAATCAACAAAAACTCAAAAACACACAAGTGAGAAAGACACCAACATATAATAGCAAAAAATAGGAAGCATACCCACATGATACTAATAGGGTTTTTGAGGGCTTCCACAACCTTAGCCACTGATCAAGATTATGAGACAGATTATTTATATCATGCAAATCAATTTTTGCATACTCCATGGACTTCTTTAAGTTGCCTCGAGGTTGAGTTTATAGGCCCTTCTCATCAATACCCTGTTTACCCTTATCAACATTATCCGGATCATATAAGTATTATTCTAGAAGACTTTGGAACTTGGAACTTCTGTAATTTTTCATCCATCACCTTTATGTTGTTCACAATGGTGTGAGTGGTTTTATAACTCATATTGACTACATTAATAAGATTATCATTAATATTCTTCATCTTAGCCTCGAGCACTCCAATACATTCCTCGTAATTAGTTTTTAAGATGTTGACATCTTTGGCAATTTTTATCAAAATCACCAATATTTTCTTCTCATCCTCCTCAGGCTCGGAAATACCATCTCTTTATCAAGTGCTTCAATTTTTCTCTTCATGGAACAAATGTTAATATTGATACGATTAATTTCTAAAAACAACCATTTAGACATTCTCAATTGGTCAATAGTTGCATCCCTAACAACACCAAATAGGTCCTTTACATTATTGTTACGATATATTGATGTAATGTTATAACCTTATGTAATATTTTTAGAAAGAGCACAAATTTACATTTAGTCTGTGAAATCAATAATTTAAGCATTTATCCAATACTTATTCACAAATACCCAATAGTCACGCACAAATGTTCTAATGGTCATACTCAAATAAACCAATTATGAAACAAACAAATTAAAACTGACAACTAAAAATACTTGTGAAATTTATTAATAAACTTTTAATTACCATTTTTAAAATTTTTAAAAATTAAAAAATAATAAAAAATAAATTTTCTATTTGAAAACATCATAACTAACTTCGTGCATCCACAGATTATTAAAAACATCATTACAATATTAATAATAATAATAATAATAATAAAACAATAGCTATCCTCTGCAATGCAATCTAATCTCTGGATACGGTGGGGCCCCCGCATTTGCATTTTTTTGCTTCTGCCGTGTTTTATTGGGCTTGCCGTTGCCGCCGTTTTCTCCCTGGTTGCCGGTGTTCTTAATTTTTTTTATATTTTAATATCTTTTAAATTATATATATATTATTTTTTTTATTTTTAATATATTCAATTAATAAATCAGTAGTCTTTTAACATAGCAAAAAGAAAACTTAACAATCTATATAAAATTATAACACTAACATTGACACAAATTCGAACACTAGCATATATAACTTTAATACATTATAAAAATTTAACACTAGATCTAATTTTAAGTTTAGTGTATATATCTTTAATAATTTTATATAACATTCTAACACCAATCATAATTTTATCCCAATTGCAACCCTAAGCCTAACTCTAGCACTATTTATAAATCACCTTTACCTTAACCTTAACCTTGACCCCAACTTTAAAATTAACACTAATTCTAACTCTAATAAACAGACCATAACTTGGCACTAACGCTATTTCTAACCCCAACCATAACTCTAAATCTATCTCTAACCCTATCCCTAATTCTAAAACTACCACTAATTATAATTGGACCCTAAACCTAAACCTAATTCTATATTTAATTGTAAATTTAATTGTAAAATTAACACTTTCTAATTGTAGCCCTAACCCTAACCCTTACCCTAAACTTATACCTATCTTATCACTAATTGTAACTCTATCCCAATAATAACTCCAACTCTAACCTTAACCATAACACCATTTCTAATCCCAACATAACTCTAACTCTATCTCTAACACTAATATTTATTTAATCGAGAAACAACTTTTGATCTATTGTATGGATTGTGGAAATCTCTTATCATTAACTAACACTAATCCTAACTCTAGTCCTAATTATAATCCTCATGATAATTGCAAATAATTATATTTAACAAAATTGTTCATACTAACCCTAATTCTAACCCTAGCATTAACCCTAATCTTAATTGTAAAGGTAACACTTACTAATAATAATTAATCAATTATCAACTCAATATAAATTATTAGTATTGGAAAGTAAAATAATTTAAATTATTTTTTAGCAATAATTATAAATTAATTTATTATATAAATAAATAATAATATATCAATATTATTACTTGTTTTAATATTAATATATTAAAAAAAGAAAAGAAATATAATATAAATAAAATATATTAAAAAATAAAAAATATAATATAATTAAACTACAGTTAAAAAACTATATATATTAAAAAAAAATCTTAAAAAATTATTAAAAATATAATTTAAAAGAAGGGGAATGGGCCTCGTAGCCCTCGTTGAGGCCCATTCCCATTTTTTTAATTATATATAATATAATAATTAATTTAAATAATATAATATTATAATTAATTAAAATAAATAATATAATTAAAATAAATCATTTAAAATAAAAATGTTAAATTATTTTATAATTGAAAATAGTAAATATAATTTAGTAATGGTTATCATTGAGTTGGGTTTATTATTCAATTTTGTTTAGGGTTATTTTAGCATTCAATTATGTTTAAGTATGTTTAAGGTTATTAGGGTTACTATTTGATTTAGGTTACAATTTGGTTGTGTTAGTATTCCATTCTTTTAGTATTAAATTATCTTAAAGATTAATGTTCAATTTGATTTAAAGTTTACTTATGTAAAAAATTAGCATTCAATTATGTGTATCATGTGTAGTGTTAGGCTTACAGTTCAATTCATCTTAGTAGGAGGGTTAAATTTTGTTAAGGATTAGGGTTATAATACAATTTGGTTTAATGTTTAGGTAGGTTTAGGGATAGGGTTTAACATGCTTTAGGGTTATGGTTGATTTTGATATAGTGTTAGGTTAAGGGTTCAATTTGGTTTTGTATTAGTGTTTAATTTGGTGTCGTCTTAAATTAGGTTGAAGTTTGGCATTGCATTTCAATTTAATGTTTAATTATTTTAAAAGTGAATATTCAATTATGTATATTGTTATTTTACAATTCAATTTGGTTAAGTATTAGGGTTAAATTTGGTCAAGGGTTAAGATTAATGTCCAATTTGGTTTAGTGTTTAGTTAGGTTTGGGATAGGGTTTAATATGACTTAGGATAATGATTCAATTTGATTAAGTGTTTGGTAGAGGGTTAAATTTTAATTATAGTTTATGGATAGGGTTTAATATGATTTATGTTTAATTTTTTCTTACAGTTTAGTGGCATCTTAAGGTTGGATATTTGTTTTAGTGATAGGATTCGTGTTTAATTTTGTTTAATGTTAAATTAGATTAAAGGGTAGGTTTCAATCTGGTTTTGGTTTAATTTTAATATAAGGAGTTAAATAATTTAACTCTATTTTTAATTAATCAACTTTTTTGAACCTTGTGCTTTGAAAATCATTGTATTTATTATTATTAAATTAATAAATTGATTACAAATAGAATGCACAAAACATTTGTAGATTAATACTATCAAAATAAATTACAAAAATTATAAATAACTTAATTTTATTATTATAAATAGAAAATTTAGAGATTACATTAAATTAATAATTAAAGAAATAAAATAATATAATTTAAAATAAAACCTTAGTAGTTATAAAATACTATAAAAATATAATTCGGAGAATGGGGAGTTTCAATCTTGCTGAAGGCATCCCAGAGGAGAATGGGGAGTTGCGGGTGAGACACTCGTGAATTCAATTCCTTCGCCGTTGTGAGGAAGTCTGATTTTGTTTCAAAGAAGACGTGAAGCAAGGATGGGAAGGGTTGACAATGTTTTTCTAGATTATGGATATCGAAGATGTAATTCGGAAGGAGGGTGGGGATGTGAGATTGGCAGAGAAGATGAGATACAGGAGGTCGATTACGCTAAAATTATTAGCAGAATTGCCAAGACAGGGTGTAGTGGGTGGTGCTGCAGGTGGGAGCGATGTTGAGACAGAAAGACCAGCTTCACGAGGGTTAGTGGCCGAAAATGCAGAAGCAAGAACTGGAGATTCGCACGCCTCTGTGGGAAGATGAGGATTTCACTAAATCAGGGTACCTCTGGGCACATCTTTTTGTTTAGATGTTTCTTTTTTAGTTGATAAACTTAAAACTTTATTTTCTTTTAAACGATAAACTCTTCGACCAACTTTTGGCATGACGTATTTTGAATTTCTATTACGGATGATGTGGGGGTGGGGTAGGGTCTGAGCAGTATACATTTTGAAAAATCATTGTTTTAGACAGTAGGACTGGATGGTGGTTGGGGATGGTTTGGGGGAGTGGTTTCTTTTTTGGAAGTAAAACAATCAATAAGAAAATCACAAAAATGAATACCATAACACAAAGAATTATACGTGGAAAACCTCAAAGAGTAAAAATCACGATGGGACTTGTGACTCACAATATCAATCCACTGGCCATATGAAAAGATATCAAAAAATATGGGGGCCTGCACTTGCAGGAAGGCTTACAACCTAGAGCACACTTCTCATCACAAAGGAGTCTCACTAACTACAATCACTTTGAATAAGAAAACATAAAACTAAACTCATATAATGCATCTTTTATGCCTGATAGAGTTCCGGTTCAAGCTTTGATTGTTCCATTTCTAAAACCTTAAACCCTTACTGGAATAACCTCTTACATAATCTTCGCATTACAAGATTCCTCTCATTACAAAATATCACTCTCATATCCCTCAACACATTTCATACATCTCACAAAATGATCTAATCAACTGACCTATATACCCTTACAATCTTTCATGCCTCATTTCGGCTTACATAGATAATTACAAAATGAATATACATGTCGGCTCATTACATATTTACATGAATATCAAAATCAATTGTTGATTGCCAGATCTCCCAAATGATGTCGGCCTCCAATACCGATAACCTGATGAAGTCATGTCGGCCTCCAATGCCAGTACCCAAAGAATCCTTCCTACCGATGAAGATACATGTCGGTACTAGTGCCGGTGTCGATGAAGTGTTTACAACTAAAAAACCAAACCAAGGACAAGTAAAAAAGAAAACATGTGTATCACAGTAAACAATAGAGGAAGAGTATGTTGCAGCATCAATGAATTTCAAGAAGGCAATCTAGATGGGACATGTGTTAGAAGGTTTTAAACTTAATATGTCTGAACCGGTGACAATTTATTGTGACAATACAAGTACAATTAATATTTCAAAAAATCTTGTATTACACCAAAGAAATAAACACATAGAATTGAAATATCACTTTCTAAGGGAGAGTGTATAGGAAAAACAAGTCAGAATGGAGTATGTGACAAGCAAAGAGCAGCTAGCAGACATTTTCACAAAACCATTGCCGAAGACTATCTTTGAGTACCTCAGAGGTAAATTAGGGGTCAGACGCCTACACAAGAAAAACTAGGATACAGGAGATGCAGCAATCAAGTATTCTTATTGAAAAAATTTCACTATGGATTGATGAAATGATGGCTACTCCGTAGGGGGGAGTAGCTTAGATGAGATTTGCAGAGATGTTCAAGACAACAACAACACATTTGATGACCGATGATGCATATGCACCTTTGGAATTGTTGTCAAAGGGGGGGGAATAAGATATTTGATTAGGGAGAAGAAATATATTATCCTAAGGAGGAGAAGATGTGTAACGAAAAGGGGGAGAAGAAATGAAGATTTAGTTCCAGGGGGAGAAGAGAAGAACCGACAAAAGAGTGAAGTGTAACAAAGAAGTTCTAAAACTGAGCAGCATGATTTTAGTTGAATATGGTGGTGTTTATGTTGGTGTTGCCATCAATGCCAAAGGGGGAGAATGTTGGCATGATTGGCATAATTGATGCAGATGAAGAGTGATGACTAAACCGGTAAAGGACTGTTTGTGATGACATTGTGATGAAGACATTGAGATTGCATGGTTGGATGAATTTGATCAGTTATTTGTATTGTCATTGATGGCAGCTGATGTTTACTATGTTGTATTTTGGCATCTTAGTCTTTTTGGTCTACCGGAAAGAGCTTACTGGTAAAGAAACAGGAAATGGGGAATTAGGACCTTAACCGGTAAATGAGGAAATTTTTTGATTAGATTTGGCTCGATTAGTGATGATTGAAGTGTTGCGGATTGGAATTTGAGTTTGTATCATTGTAATATGTATTTGAACGAAACCACATCATGTTTTGGTTACCGGAAGTCATGTTTATGATTTCTGTTGTATTTTTGCTAGGTTTTAAGAACGGTTTAAGGACCAGTAAATAATTCTCTTAACCGATAATGATTTTTGGTTTGGTGGTAATCTACATCAAGTTCAAATGTCGGAGGTGACGTGATTGGAACCGTGTGAAGTGTTTGAATGATGTTTTGGCACGTTTAAAAAGCGAATTTCTTGGGAATGTGCGAAATGCTTAGTGGAGCGTTCTAAGGATTTGACTTTGTATCAGATCGAGATGCAATGATCATTCAACTATTGTAATTGATTGTAATGATCCATATGATGATCAATGATGATCTGTAATGAGTTGTAAAAGATCTGTGATGATCTATGTTGTAAGTCTTAGGGTTTTGTAATCAACTAAGTTGTGAAGGTTACTTGGGTCGGTACAATTGATGTTTGTTGTGTTGGTGGTTTTGAGACGATTGTGAAGCCGAACCAGAGTGTGAGAGATGTGCCAGAGTGTAGCGGATTTGGAGTAGAATTTGATTTTATCAAGCAAGCAGTTAAGTGTTATACCCAGATCATTCATTGTTGTTCCCTAATAGTTGCAGCAGTCAAAATCCCTTAACTGGGTAGGTCCTAATAGGCCTTACATTGTAAATCCCTTAACCGGGTATCTCAACATCTGAGTGTTAAATCCTCTTGTGAGGTTGATCCTAACAAGTCAAAGCTCCTAACAGGGCTCATCATCTAAATCCCTTAACCGGGTAGTTCAACATCTGAGTGTTAAATCCTCTTGCAAGGTTGATCGTAACAAAGCTCCTAACAAGGCTCATCATCTAAATCCCTTAACCGAGTGACTCCTAACAGGGTTTGTTCCTAACAGGGCATCTTTGTAAGCTTCTAACCGAGCTAGGATCCTACCAGGGCGCATTCTGAAACAGTGCACAATTTTTGCGGGTACCAATTCCCACTGTGGTTTTTCCCTATTTGGGTTTCCACATGAAAACATGGTGTTCATGTGGTGATTTTTTTTGATGTATTGATTTGATTTACTTTTAATTTATGCATGTTGATGAATGCTTGATGAGCGATTTTGTTAAATGAGTTTAACAGCTGGTTATCAGTGATTACTAGTAATGGTAAAGAGTTTATTACTGGTTTATGATTGATTTGATGAAGTTTAATAAGTTCAATTTTTAAGTTTGAAATTGTTGTTAATACTGATTCACCCCCCCCTCTCACTATTAACTGGATCCTCTAAGATTAACAAATTGCCGATACTAATTTGTTTGTCATGTTTCCAGATGAATCTGATGCCCATGTCCATCAATGAATGTCAGCTCTTCACAATCTCTGTCGGCTCCATCAATGGCGTGCCTTATTTGCCAACTTTTCGTAGTTAGTACATTGCAGGCAACCTCAAATACTTTATATGAAAAAAATGAGATGGGCAGAATTTTTTTATTAGTGTTGCTTTCCAAACCAATTATATGCTATACCACTGTTGCTATTTTTCTTTTGCATTGAAGCATATACTTAAAAAACATAATTGCAAAGAAATAAAATTTTATAGTTTTTAATTATATATTCTCGCTAATTTATAAATTAATTAATTAAATGTTATAATAAGCATATAAATAATGTAAATGTCAATAAAATCAAGTAAATAAATATTAGAAAATTAAATGAGAAAATATTTGAATATGCATTTATATAATTTAAATTTATTTTCAAAATAACATAATATTTTTTTTATTATTCTATTTTTTATTACAAATTTTAAAATATAAATATAATGTATTATATTATTAATATATAACACAATAAATTATATATAAATAATTATACATTATTATATAATATTAGATATACATAAATTATATTATTATTATATTCTATAATATATAATAAAAATTATTAATTATAATACAAATAGTAAATGATCTGGAATATACAAATTATAATACAAATTAATTTATATACAATATAATTATATATGAACAGATTATATATATAATTATTAAATACAATTTTTTTTTTTTATAATTAATATTTAAGATATTTTTATATAGTACAATTTACTTATATATAATAGAATTATATTAATAATTATGTACAATATTTGATATAATATATTGCTTTGTTATTATATAATATAAGATCTACTTTTTAAATTAATATTATAGTTATATATTATTTAATGTTATATTTTATACTAGAAATTGTTAAATAGAATATATACTATATTTGTTATATAGTTTTATCTGTAGATCTCTCCCTCTCTTTATGTCTCTTCGCATCCCTCTCCTCTCCTCTATCTTTCCCCTACATCTCTATCTTCTCTATTTCTCTCCCTACATCTCCCTCCCTCTCTATCCTCTCCTCTATCTTTCCCCTACATCTCTATCTTCTCTATTTCTCTCCCTACATCTCCCTCCCTCTCTATTGATTTATATCTCTCTACATCTGTATCTTTGTCTCCATATACCTCTCCCTCCCCATCTCTATCTCTATATCTCTCACACATACACTCTTGTCCCTCTCTCTCTCTCTCTCTCTCTCTCTCTCTCTCTCTCTCTCTCTCTCTCTCTCTCTCTCTCTCTCTCTCTCTAATTGTCTCCATGACCTCCTTTATCTCTCACTCTTTCCCCTTCACCTCTATGTTCTCATCTCTCCCTATCCCTCTATCTATATATCATTATATGTCTTTCTCTCTTATTTAATCCATCTCTCCCTCTACCTCTCATACTCTCTTTAAGTTACGTATATATGTCTCTCTATATATATCACTTCCTATATCTTCATCTTTCTATCTCTCCATCTACCCCTCATTCTCTCCTTATTTCTATCTCTATTTTTTCCTCTCCCTATCCCTCTCCCCTTCCATCTCCCCCTCTCTACACATTTATTTCTCTGTCACTCCCTATATCTTTCCCAAGTCATATCTATCCCTATCTCTCCTTTCTATCCATATCTCTCCCACTTTCTATCCATATTTCTCTCTCTCCCACTTTCTATCCATATCTCTCTCTCTCTCTCTCTCTCTCTCTCTCTCTCTCTCTCTCTCTCTCTCTCTCTCTCTCTCTCTCTCTCTCTCTCTCTCTCTCTATCTCTATTTATTATTATCTATATATCTCTCTCTCTCACTCATACACAAACACTCCTTATTTCTCCCTCACTGTCTCTATCTCACTCTATCTCCACTTTCCACCTCTCTCTATTACTTGTCTCTATCACCTTTATCTCTCATTAATGTGCCCTCTATATCTATCTCCCCATCTCTCCCCCCTCTCTATCTATAACTTATTATCTCTACATCTCTCTCACTTTATATCTTTACCTCTCTATTACTCTCTTTATCTCCCCCTTACTCCCCTCCCTATCTCTTTCTATCCATATCTCTGTACCTCTATTTCCCTACCTCTTCCTCTATCTCATTACCTCTCTCTTATTCATTCTATCTCTCCTACCCTCCCTATCCTTCTTCATATCTATATATCTCCTTCTATCCATATCACTCCCCTCCATATCTATCTATTAAGTTATTTTTCCCTCTCCCTTCCCTCCCTCTCCTTCTCTTTTTTTCCTTCTCTACCTCTATGTCCTTACATCTCTCCCCCAGTCATTTTATCTCTCCCACTTTATATATTGGGCCATCTTTCTCTCTCTCCTCTACATATCTTCCCCCCCTTTCCCTTTGTCTTTCTCCCTCCACCCGATCTCTACTCTCCCCATCTCACTCCCTCGCTCTCTTTGTATCCCTTATATATGTCTAGATTTCTACCACTCCCCCCCCCCCTCTCTCTCTCTCTCTATTCCCATATAACTCTCTCTCTCTCTCTCTTCTCATATAACTCTCTCTTTCTCTTCCCATATATATGTATATCACCCTCTTTCTCTCTACCTCTCTCTATCTCCCTCTATTTCTGTCAATCTCTATTTCTGTCAATCTCTATTTCTCTATCTCCACTTCTTTATGTTTGTATGCCTCTCTATCCATCTAATCATCTCTCTCTTTCTCTCACCCTCTATATCTCCTTATATATCTATAAATCTCCAACCCTACCTCACTATTTATATCTCTCTCTATCTTTCTCTGCCTCCTCTACCTATCACTCTTTCTTTATCTTCCCCCCTCTTTAATTCACCCATCTCTCCTTCCCTCCCTTCCTCCATATCTCTTTTTTATATCTCTATCTCTTCTTCTCTCTCCCTTTCACTCCTCATATATCTCTTTATATCTCTATTTCCCCATCAGTCTACCTAGCCATCTATATTACTCTCTCTATCTCTTCCCCTCCCTCCCCCCTGCCCCACACACACACATTCACCTCCCTCTTCCTATATATCTCTCTACCTCTTTCTCTCTATCTCTCCCTCTCTATCTCCGTATATATATATATATATATATATATATATATATATATATATATATATATATATATATATATATATATATATATATATATATATATATATATATACCTCTCCCAATGCCTCTTTGCATCTATTTTTGTCCCTCTTCCTCTCTCCTTTCTCCTTATATCTCCATTTCTACATCTATGTTTATCTCTCCCTCTATCTCTAAACTATCTCTAAACATGTTTCCCTCTCTCTATCCATACATCTCTCTCCCTGTATCTCCATCTCCCTCCTTTTAAATTTTTTCCATAATATAATGCCCCAAGCTTTCACACAAGACATTAATTAAACCATTGAACAAACAATTTTTTTGTATTGTACGTGACATTCACATACTGCATTACACACCAATGTGCACACAAGGTATCAAGATAAGCACAATGACACACAAGATGACATCACCAATGCATCGAGTGTGGAGGCACAAATCGAAAGACTTCACTAATCATATGAAAGGTAATTGTTAAATTTGTTGCACAAACAACATCATTTTCTAAATTGTCTATTGATTAAGCTCATGCGTTGCAAATGTATGCAACCAATAGACCAAAAATTAATCCTAATCGACCTTCCACACCTCTTCGTCATACCCATTGCACACCAAGGTGCAATTGCTAGTGTAAACCATTTGTTCAATCCTATAGTGTTTGTAATTATATGGAAAATGTTTCATATAACTCTATTTGATAAATCTATGTTGTTTTGTAAAGTGTTAAAAAAAAGGATTTTGATTGTGATTATATTGTACATACTACAAATCTTAATATATGAATCTTCCTACTACAAATCCTAACACATGAATCTTCCTATTCTTTATTTCAAAGATTTGATGTTAGTGATAAATAAATGATTTCTATATGATAAATTATTATATTATTCAACTTAAAAAAAACAAAAACATTTTGTGATATGTTACTTTGGTCACTATTCTTCTTTATCGTTTCAAATCAACTATGCTCACTAATTGTTTTAGTAGGTGTTTACAACATGATGGTTTCTAATTTTTAAAAGTTGAATGCCATTGTGAGGTAGGTAGGCAATTTTAGATTGAAAGCTACTCATTATTAGTAGCACTTGCATCAAATGGAGGTGCAATGGTTACACCAATAGTAAAATATGCAATAAGTGATATATTGGAGGGTATGAATTGAAGAATGTGAGAAATGAATATAATAGCATCCTGATAGTAGTATCATAGTGTTCTAGTAGTAGTATATTGTGAGGATGATTGAGTTTATATGACCTTGAGATATTTACAATGTTGACATGTTCTTTGCTACGATGTAGTAGTGCATTTCACTCAAAAGAAGGGAAGTGAATTGCCTCGAGTTATTTGCAACTTTGATTCACTAGGTATTTTGTGCCAATGATTTATTCTAACTTCATGTTCTCAGCTCTTTGTATAATATATTACATTAAAAAAGAAATAAGCGATTTACAATTTATAGTATTTGACACATCAAGTGAGAGACTAGTTTGTTAACTAGGGAGCTTTCATCACCACATTAAATTCACTTTCTTATAGTATAATATTACATTAGAAGTCTATAAAACATTGAAAGATGAAAAGCATACCATAAGAAAATTAGGAAAAAATGCCCAACTAGAGCAAGAGACCAGAGCCCAGCGAGTAAAATGAGACCATTTCTACATACAAAACAAAGTTAAAAGTTTCAAACGAGAGACCAAAGAGAACAAAAGACTCTCAAAGCATATTCTTTTTTTTTTAATCAGTAATATTTTGTATTTTATTGAATAAAACTAAATAGTACATCTTCATCTAGATTATATCCCTCAAACCACCCAAAAAGTCACCCATAAAAGACTTCAAACGACCCATAAAAAAAGTATCCATAAACCCGTAGTCTGCACAAACCCTACCCCACATCTACAAGTATGAGAATGTCATATACATAGTACTAGACAAAAAACTGGCATAAACTATTCAAACTGTTCTAACTGAAAGTTCAGATTTTCAAAACAAGAATTTAATATAAAAAAAGAAATGGCATGAAGAGGTACCCTTCCCTGCAGCATGTTTATCTCTCTTTCTTCACCGCCTTTGCATTCGATGAGCTCGCAGCTTCCCTAGCCCTGTTCACTTCACCAGTTGGTTTGTTAGCTTGCGATATATTCTGCTTGGCCATTTCTGTAGTTAGGTGCCTGGTTATCGGTCACATCCTTTGTTCCTCCTCCACCACCCTAGCTTCCTCCTTCGCCTGCCTGATAATCTCCTCCAATTCCATGATTTGAATGTACATTATCAGGCCCTCCCAACCTCTCCTCGCATCATCCTAAAATCTTGCTTTTACTTCTTCTCGATGTCTCAGAAAAGGAATTCATGCCTGCCTCTAAGCTCAACGTGCTCCTTCGAAATGCTTTTCAAAACATTAAAGCCGCATCCTGGGACCGCCCACTCCAACAAAGATTCCATATTGAGCAAATAATCTCTTGGCGCTATCATCGTCATCACTTTTCTCACGTCCACATGAGAATAAGCAAATTCGAGTTCCCACACCATAATTAAGGCGTAGATAACCACCCTTGTTCTGTATCTATGCTCGATAACAGCCACCTCCTCACCAAGAACCAGTTGAACAACCCTCAAGAACAGGGGGTCCTTCGGAATGAACATGTTTTGCAGCCATTTTGCAGGAACCAGACCCCGAAAAGAAAGCATAAGCCTAGTTGTTTTGAGTATGAAATTGGCTTCCATATCGCTCTCCCCACAAAATCGCCTAACTCTACACAGAGACCACTATTACCACCACCAAAATCGCTCGACTGCCATAATGAGCAAACGCAAATTCTCATTCTAACAATAAATGAAGCTCTCCCAACTCCCGCCATCAATGCAAAGGATTTTGGCATTAATTGCTTGTAATACTCGAGCCAGCCTAGGCACACAAACAAAGAGAAAAGAAATACATTTCAAGTATGACAAGGTACTGTACTTAGAAGATTATCTTAACTCCATTGAATGGTACTATCATTTCCATCCCACCACCTCACCTCTCCCTTAGCTAAATCACATGCCACATTGGACAATCCGTCAACACTGGCATTTCCACTTCTCCTTACATGAGAGATGCAAAAATCTTGAAAAGATTTTAATATTGAGCAGATTAATGTGATAAACTTATTTAATCTCCAACTCGGGGTTACTCCTTTCATGATTGCGTTAACCACAACTTGCAAATCTACCCTAAATGGACTTTCGAAACCTTCATGTTTACTGCCAAATCAGTTGCTAACAAAACCGCTTGCACCTCTGCTTCATTATTTATTCCATCTTGCAGTCTTTTTGCTCCTTTAAAAAGAACCTTCCCTTCATCATCGCAAGCCCCGTCATAGTTGATCTTAACCCATCCTCATTCGGGTTTTAACCAAATCTCCTCCTTGTTTCCAAAGTTCTTACAAACAAGATTAACCCATGAACAAATCTCAGAGCATTATCTTTATTTATATATTCTATATAAATTATATCTTTTATATGATTTAAATAATTTATAAAAAAAATTATTACGACTATGATTTCATAAAAGAGGTTAAAAGAAAAGTCATTATTAAAATACATTATTTTAACCTTTACAATAATATTAACTAAATCTTATCAATTCCTTTTCAAATTAATTTTCATCCTTATTATTATTTAAAATTAAAATTTGTTTTAACTAATATAATTAAAAAATCATTTCAAATTAAAATACTAAGATTTTACCTATTCTAGTCCCCTTCTCCTTTGGTTTTACTCACCCACATGTGCGAATAAGAACGACAGGAAAATAAATGGTGAAATAAGATTGACCACTTTGCCTCTAAATCATTGAATATTCATTTAAAGCGGCCTCTAAACTGCAATTTGGTCACTAAATTGCAATTTGAATACTAAATTGCAATTTGAATACCGCCTATAAATAACATTTTGGCAAAATTTTGCAGCTTAAGAAAATAACAAGATATTCCAACAGTTGTATCGGAAATTCGCGAGATTACCGCTTCAAAACCATCGGTAAACTTTTATTTGATTTGAAATTTTTGACCTCGGCGAAGTTTATCCGACTTCCGGTAGGCAAAGGCTTGTGAGGTACCTAGGTACATGATGGTTTCTGAATCGTTTAAGTTGAATGCGTTGTGAGGTACCTAGGTAATTAATTTTAGATTGAAAGAAAGCTACTCATTTTAATTATATTTCCGTCATAAATCTGCTGATCTGGAAACCTCATTACCGTGACATTTCCATTAAAAAAAGCTGAGTTTTCCTAGAAACGCAACTTCTGTGTTTTTTCTTTGCTTTACTAAGAAAAGCCTCTCCATACGGCGTTCTAATTGTGTTTGTCTTTGCTTTACTAAGAAAAGTCTCCCCTCCTATCTTTCTTTTTACAGCATGGCGGCTTCTTCAGAGAAAACCGCGCCATCAAATAATAGGCAGGGCGGAGGGAACAATGAAATTGTTGAGGTTTATCCAATACCCATTTCAACGAAGAAGCGCAAGAGAGGAGAGGAGTCGAAAAATGAGAGGCATACAAGTAGCAAAGGCAAGGAGAAACAAGAAAAACCTACACCCGCCTCCGCTGCAAAGAAAGTCAGATTCCAAGAGGAGGTAACAACTGAGACCAAAGAAATTGATGAAAGGGAAAACAGCATTTTGAAAAGGAGAAAAGAGAGCAGTCTGGTGGAGAATGATAAAAAAAAAGATGAAGGGAAAGAAAAACACTCAAGTGTTGAGGTAACGATTTCGAAAAACTCTTGTTTATTATCATTTTAATGTATATATGTTTTTTGTTTATAGTGGCATTAAAATTTGAATTTGATGGTGGTTTTCAAATCCAAATTTCAAATCAGGTGCTGGATCACATTCACACCAAGAATATGATTGAGGGGTGTGTGAAATCTATGATAAGTGAAGCAAAACAAGAATTTGGGAAAGAGAACAAGAGTATTATGGATGCCTTTCAAAATAAGGCGAGACAAGGAAATGAGAAGCGCAAAGCGTCAGCCTCTTACAAGCACAGGGCTGATATGTTTGATAGTTTACCTTGTTCTCATTACATAAGAAGCGATATGTTGGAAGCCCCACTGAATGATTTTGAAATTGAAGAACTAAACGAGAAGTGGCGGCAGGTGCAAGAAACTGAGTTGAAAGCTAGGATTGGACGAGCTGCGTTAATGAATGAAGAACTGCAAATGAGGATGGCGCGAATTCGTAAGGAGTCGAATGATAAAAGTTGTTAGGGTTTTTGTTCTTAGACTAGACGCTTTGCATGTGAAGATTTTATGTTGGCAGTGAGTTAACTGCTGTTCAAACTTTAGACCTTGTTTTATTGCATTTTGTTATTTTGTTCTATCTTTAGCAGCAACTCTAATTTCAGCTAAAGTGTATAGGCTAGGAAATTTCCAGTTTTTGGCAGTTCGACTGATGCAAGATAAGATGCACGTACCGTTCTTAGCCATCTTCATCTAAAGAAAATGCATGGGTATAAGACTTGAATGATATCTCATTTCTATTTTATAGGCAAAGGTTGTGGAGTCCACCAAGGCAGTTGCTTGGTGAATGTTACAAAGCTCCCATCTTGGCCAAGGCTGGGAGTGTTCTGATCAGGTTGGAGACTTGTTTGTTGTATATGGCCAAATAGTGTGACTGCCTTTAGAGGAAAGCCATGTCTTCTCCAAGCTCTAAAATATTTTTAAAAGAGGGATTAAAAATAAATTTAAACAATTATATTTAAAATAAATAAATTTACAATTGTATTTATTATAGTTATCAAAATAAATTTTCAATTATATTGAAAGTAGATATATTGTAAGCTAAGTCACAAGGTTCGAATTCGAATTCGAATTCGATAGCCATGAAATTCGGATGAAATTCGACAAGGGAAAAATTCGAAAAAAAATTCGGATAAAATTCTCCTTCAATAATTTTGTTTATGTTTAAATATATTTATACTTCTAATAAATTATCAGAATAGCGACCCTTGTTGGAGAAAATCCAGCAGTTGCAGACACCCATTACCCAATAGATACAAAGCATATACAAAGAATACCAACGACCAGCTGAGTTGTGTTTAGAGGCGGGTAGCAGTGCTTTATAGAGGAAATTCGATTAAATTCGATTTTTTTTTATAGAAGTTTGAAATTCGATTAAATTCGAACCTCATCCATGAAAATCGCCGTATCCTGTGACTTAGATTGTAAGTATAAATTATATAGATTTAATTTTTAAAATGATGTCTATGTTTTGGGAAAATAATTTTATTTTGTAGTAATTAGATAAATATAAGATCAAATATTTTGTTTAATAATTATAAACAAATATGTTTGTATATATATATTTTTAAAATAAAGAATTAATAATAAATAAATGGATAGTTGTATTGAATTAGATATATTGTGAATTAGATTTTAGATATGATATATACTTAACAAAATAATTTTATTGTCTACTAATTTAATATTATAAGATTGGAAAATTTTATTTTCTACTAATTTAATGTTATTAGATTAGATATTTTGGTTATGTTATGGTGTGACAAATTTTCTCGTTGTTTAGGTCTCAGTGAACAACTACACCCCTAATAATGACAACTTTTTTTGATATTGGTATTGCTTTGTTGAATTTGTGTCAGGCTATGATAGATCCACAAGTTCTCGAGGATATTACTACTATATCTAGCAATGACCCTGAGAATAACATAGTTCCACCACAAGGAAATGAGACACCTTTATCTATAATAGACTCAACATTTGTGGACTAGCCAGGCTTTTACCAAAGCAATATAGAAGACTTTGCAAACAACATTATAAAAAGATGTGAAGAGACTCTTGAAGAAGCTATGCAATCAATCTATGATGTACGCTTTGTGCAAGAGTATGAGGTCCAGTTGGTGCAAGAGACTTTAAAAACAATGTATGCAATTATACTATTCCACATTCCTTTTTTCTAGAATTCTAGTTTACATGCACTCACAAATCGTTACACAATTCAAGCCTCAATTTATGCATCTTATCTATTTACTCAAGCTACAAATTTTCATCTTGCATACACCACCATAATCTACACATCTAATCATATTGTTTCTTTGGTTGTATAGGTCCATAGAATACATTGCATCTCTCACAAAACATCATGCTCATAATATAACACCAAAGTATATATTTCTTTATTATGTTGATGGTAACATTCACTAATTAAAAACAAACTTGAACTCTCCTCCGAATTTCCATGAAAAAAAGAAAGAGAAGTGAACCTCCTCTATCCGATTTCATCAACAAGGGTATCGATTACTTAACACAGAATTTTCTCCAAATACCTCAATTCTTATGTTCATCCTGGGCTTTTGAACTGACGTTATTAGAAAGGTAAGAAAGTTATTTAATGACACATTTTCCAAAGTAAGAGAAAATCGAAAGAGGAAAAATCCTAGGGGCTAAGGTAGATAGGTCATCAAATCTTGCTATAGAAGCTTATCACTAAATTATATGAATTTTTCTTCAATTTTCTGCAAATCCTCTACCGAAACAAGGGGCATGTAGTGTCCACCCTTGATTTGACTTGTTTTGATTAGAGTTGATTTCTATTTCATGCGTGATAGACTTATCTCGACTATTTATGATGATTTGGATGATGATTATTCATGTGTTTTAGTTATGCATTGTGATGATAGACATTATTGTGCATATGCTATTTTGGATGATTTATACGATGTTGATACTATCATTATTGATCATGTTATTTGATGGATACTATATGCTTACTATGTGATAGATTATCGATAGATTATATTGATCATGGATTTGATGTTGAATATGATTACACTAACCCTATTTCATGATTACATTTGATGATATGCTTATGAGATGTGTTTGACTATTGTTTGACTATCTTTGTGATAGAGACGATTCCACATCACTCATTGTGAGCGGGATATGTCGTCACGACTCTCTATCACTTGTCTGTTATGATATATATGTATATGTTGTATTATCGTTTTGTGGTTGCAGGACCTTGCAAGTACCAGACATCGATTTCACTTGGCTTCACAAGTTTGAGCGTGTCTTTAATTCCAATGGCTTATAGGGTTCAGAGATGACATTAGTTCTGTAATAACCCACCTTGATTAACCCAACAAAATTTGACCATTCTTTTTTTTGTTTAATTTAATCATTTGTGTTTGATTCAATCGCATACTCTAGGCATCCATCCATAAGGATTAGGCATTCATCCATCCGGAATGAGCATCCAACCATACGGGTTAGGCATCTATCCATAAGGTAGGAGGTTTCATCTATCCAATACGGGATAGGCATCTACCCATACGGGGTAGGCATATATCCAATTAGGATAGGAGGTGCTCTGGCCAGTGAATTAGACTCATTGGGACCATTCGGGTCCTGAGTCACTCACTAAGTACTACACTCTTCAAATAGGAGTGCACCGAGGTCGCCGTCCTTAGGAAAAATTAAAATAACATAATACAAGCTTGAATTTCGCCTCGGAATTTGGCTTAAAGCCTCGGGAAGTCAAGCGAATCCATACGGGATTCCTTCCGAGTATGCATTGAATTACTTTTCCCTTTTTATTATACTTATCTTTCAAATTAGGATTCTACTCAATCCTTCTTCTTACCAAACCTAGACCCCTTCCACGAACGCCTGAGTATTAGGGACAACTCCATCCCTAGACTGCCTACATACCCATTTCGGCACGGGATCAAGG